>NC_089855.1:17336218-17638218 GCF_036373705.1 Amia ocellicauda
ATTCTCATCTTCAGCCACATCACTGGGGAGTTTGTTCAGATTGTGACGACTCTCTGTGTGAAGAAGTGTCTCCTGTTTTCTGTCTTGAATGCCTTGAAGCCCAATTTCCATTTGTGTCCCTGGGTTAAAAACCCCCAATTCAAATATTTCTGTCTGCTTTGGACTGAGGCCATATTTTGGACACTGCCAGTCTTCAGCTGTTGTATAAACTAAAGTACGATGTGTACCAGAGCAAGACGAGGGAAATCAAATCAGTGAATAACCTGTCGTGCGTATTATCTATATTAAACGCATTCTTGGTAAATGAGCTCAGGAGAGTGCTTACAGGAATGTGTTGTAGATTTCAGTTGGAGGTAGAAAGATTTTTGTTTAAATGCCTGATTTACTTTCCACTGTGGCTTGACCTGTGTTGCACTACAATGGCAGGTTGAGACCTATCACAGTGCAACACAATGATTTCAGACATGAGAGGCAGCACAGCGGCAGAGCAAAGCCACACAACAGAGAGAGAGGACTGGTGTAAACAGAGAAGAGAGCATTAGCGTCTGTGCATGTCACCTGCAGGCAATGTGCTCTGTGCAATCTTCTGTATGGAGCTGCTGACCTGGAACCAAGGACAAAGCATCAGTAGCTGTAGAGCACTGACCCTGACTCTGCAGGTAGCATATACATCTATTCAGCCTTCAAGAAGCTCCACACAGCAGGTAGCTGCCTACACCCCTGAAACTTGTGGTACACCTTTCCTTACCTGAACTTCAATAATTCAAAGGCTATGAAGGAGATCACATCTATTATTAATCAAGCCACGGAGCTTGCAGAGCCGGAGGAATCAATGTTACATAGTGTCTCCCCAGTTCTAAAAAGTCAGTCTCACAATCACACTTCGTGCCCGTCAGGGGCTTGGCTTGTGTGTAACCTGAATGGACACGTAATGGTGCAGGCGCGGTCATTGTCCGGGCTCTAGAAGTCACCCAGTTGAATGATCTTTTCATATCCGAGCGAGAGAAGTTCATTTTGGCAACTGAACATTCCCTTTGAAGGGAAGGCTTCCCCAGTGAGATGATCGATGATGTGTTTACTTACAGTCAGGTTGTCTTTCCTCAACGTGTGATTCAATTTTGTCGGGAGAAAAGAGTTTGTACCAAGTAGCACATAAGACTCCAGGCTGGGGCAGTGTATGTGTAGGTGTGTATGGATGAAATGGACACCACATATTTTGTTGTCCTTCTCATTGACAATCTGCATCAGCATCAATTCCTTCCTCTCAGTCAGGCAACCATGTCAGCAGCATTGTCATTTAAACGGCATTTGGTTCTGTTCTGCGGGTAGCATCCCTGATCACAGTAGTTTTGTTAAAGCCAGAAGATGACAAGGACAGACAATAGATTCATCAGTAGGTTTGAAAAATAGCTTAACCAGGTAATGAAAATGAACTATTTTTAGTAGTAGTATCTTCATTAGTAGTAGTAGTAGTAGTAGTAGTAGTATTTTTCTGTGTTGAAATGGCTAATTTAGCTACAAGGATGGAACCAGGAAACCTAAGCCTCCTTCTCAATCTATTAAATCACAGAATATAATTTGAATCAATGAATTTCTTCAGATTTGTTGCTTCTCTTCCACTGTATAACAATGAAAATGTCCTTGAAACCATACACTTCTTGTATTGTCACAGCACCAGATAGCTGACAATGAGACCATGAATAACTCTGATTAGTGTTTCTAAAGACTGCGATATTATGAAAGTAATTTTCTTCTTGCTGTGATGCCAGTAAGCTAGATTAACTGTTCATTACTAACAAGTGGTGTTACATGATTTGCAATCACTATTCCCTGGTCATCATCGCTGAACATGACACTTTTCATTATAGCTTGACAAGTTAATTACCGTACTGTACCTCTTTCTCACTTTGAAGATGGGTTTTAATTGAAATATATATGTATATTTATGTATGCGTGTGGGGTGGATACAGTACTACGTCTTTTAGTTCCTGGTCCAATGCAGCTACAATAAAGCAAATCAAAAACGAGTACAAACCGAAGGCTAACCCTTCTACTGGCTGGAATGGCCATATTATTTTTCAGCTACTGCAGTAGAAACTCTTTATTATCTCTGGTTTAAAGCACTTTCCAAAACAATAAAGAACATTGACATCGCTTAAAACCTTGGTGGGATGTTTTATTTATTTTTTTGTGTTCAAAAGGAATGTCTAAAATAGTCCTCATACATTTAGATCTCTTTCTTTTCCTGAAATTATCCCTTTGTGTAGGCTACCCCAGTCACAAAACCAGTATAGACTCTCAGCAGGATGCCCGTGAATCCCCTGACTGGTTAAGTATTTTAATTACAGGGCTTTTCACTTTTGACATTTCTGCTCGGAGGACAATCACTGGGAGTCTCTTCTGCCATCACCATGATAAGTTGTAAGATTGGGTCAGCTTCATGTGTGTTTAAATTAGTAGGAGTACTCTGAGCTTTATATCTGGTATGCAAAAATAACTCTAAATACAAATCATTGCCTTCCTTGAAAAATAAATATAAACAAAAAACTGCATTTCTTAAGGCTTTTTTCTTTTAGCATTTGTTTGGTTTATCACATTCTACAGCTCAATATTAATTCAATATTGTTTTACATACAATATATGGGAATAGGATAACAATCTTTGCAGAACAAAATTATGTAATCTGCTCAGACCTTATAGATATACAACTGATGTCTAGAAAAGAGCTATTCTGTAGAGCTAATGCTGAGAAAGTGTTAGATGTAGGAGTTCAGCAAGGAATGTTTGTGACTTAGGACAGCAGGTTTCAATTGAGTCCTGGTCCGTTGAAGAGAGCACCACACAACTGTAAAGACTAGAAATAGCAAGAGCAACATTTCAAAGACACCTAAGTGTATTTTGATGTTAACTGAGAGAAACAGTGACAGTAAAATCCAACAAATGGCATAATTGATCAGAACCTTTTTCTTCTATACTGAAGTCTCATTTACTAGTATGTTGAGAATTCACCTCCACTGTTGATAAACCATGAAATATCAAAGTATTGGGATGTTTTTCAGTGAAGCAATTCAAAGTGTATCTCAGAAGGAAGACTTTATGAATAATGACAACTAGTCAAAGAGAAAAAGAAAACCAATATGAATATTGCGGTGCAGTTGTCCTGTCCCCTTAGCAGAAAAACACCCCCAAAGCATAATGTTTCCACCTCCATGTTTGACGGTGGGGATGGTGTTCTTGGGGTCATTCCTCCTCCTCCAAACACGGCGAGTTGAGTTGATGACAAAGAGCTTGATTTTGGTCTCATCTGACCACAACACTTTCACCCAGTTCTCCTCTGAATCATTCAGATGTTCATTGGCAAACTTCAGACGGGCCTGTACATGTGCTTTCTTGAGCAGGAGGGCCTTGCGGGCGCTGCAGGATTTCAGTCCTTCACGGCGTAGTGTGTTACCAATTGTTTTCTTGGTGACTATGGTCCCAGCTGCCTTGAGATCATTAACAAGATCCTCCCGTGTAGTTCTGGGCTGATTCCTCACCGTTCTCATGATCATGGAAACTCCATGAGGTGAGATCTTGCATGGAGCCCCAGACCGAGGGAGACTGACAGTTATTTTGTGTTTCTTCCATTTGCGAATAATCGCACCAACTGTTGTCACCTTCTCACCAAGCTGCTTGGCGATGGTCTTGTAGCCCATTCCAGCCTTGTGTAGGTCTACAATCTTGTCCCTGACATCCTTGGACAGCTCTTTGGTCTTGGCCATGGTGGAGAGTTTGGAATCTGAGTGATTGATTGCTTCTGTGGACAGGTGTCTTTTATACAGGTAACGAGCTGAGATTAGGAGCACTCCCTTTAAGAGAGTGCTCCTAATCTCAGTTCATTACCTGTATAAAAGACACCTGGGAGCCAGAAATCTTGCTGATTGATAGGGGATCAAATACTTATTTTCCTCATTAACATGCAAATCAATTTATAACTTTTTTGAAATGCGTTTTTCTGTATTTTTTTGTTGTTATTCTGTCTCTCACTGTTAAAATACACCTACCATTAAAATTATAGACTGATCATTTCTTTGTCAGTGGGCAAACGTACAAAATCAGCAGGGGATCAAATACTTTTTTCCCTCACTGTACATTCAGTGAGTGTGGAAAAACATAAATAGCTTGATAAATAATAACTAAAATAAATAACTGCATTCTGCCAAATCCCTTAACTCTAATTATAAAAATCAGGACTACTGAACGGGCTTTGCAAGACATAAATTCAATTTAAAAATGTCTGTTACCAATACCGAATGTTTAATTCTGTTTTGTGGAAATCAATAGATATTTCTTCTTTTGTACATAATAAAACCTAAACCTCTAATCATAAAAATGGTTGGCAACAGAGACAAATCTTTAGAATACAGATTTTCTTTTTTGATCTGTCTTTTTTAATTGGTTTTATCTGTCTTGCTAACATCGTCAGTTTTTTCTTTAAGTGAACAAATCGAGTGGATCAAATCAAAATAGCACATACTGCAACAGAAAGTGCTGTAAATTCATTACAGAAGCATACCAGTTTTCTTGTAGCAACAGAAAAAAAATCCAAGTCAATTACTTTATTACAATTAATCCTGTGACCTATCCGAGACCCAAGAGGTGCACAGGGGCAATTATTCTGGAATTATGCTTGCAGAGTTATTTTTGTTTGTTACAGCATGCATGCAGGTAAATCTACCAGTTATTGCATGTTAAGATTAAGACAATGACAGCAGAAAGCATGACTAGTTCACCGGATAACCTTACAAGAAAAGCACAGTTGTCTCATCATACACAGATTACCGAAAACAATTAGGCTACAATCCTCATGCTACAACACAAATACAGAAAATAATGCTGATATGGAAATGTTATAAGTCATCCAGCATGAAAGAGCAGACTGTGAAATAAATGAAACAAACCAAAACAGACAACATTCCAGTGTCACTTCTAGGTGGAGTTATTTGAAATGCAAATCAATATTTTTAGAAGTATAGGGGCACTAATTTATTGGGCAGAAACCTCAAGATAAAGTTTCTCATTACACTTTAAAGACTGGGGAGAGTCTATGAAGTGGTTGTGACTATATATAGTGTCCTGCTCTAACGGACACTTCAGTGGGATGCAGGTGGGTGGTTGAATTCCACAGTGGGAGTGTCAGGGTGGTTGGCCACACCTCAGAGAAATCCGGCAAAATTCAGCATCATGAAAACAAGGAATCAATCAAATATACAAAAACATCAACAAAACCATGTGTGACTCCCCAACTCAGTCTCCTGGTAAGCTTTTTGCTGCCATACCCACCACACCATGGTACTGCATACAACAGCAACTAAAGCATTCCCGCTGAAAGAGTGGCTGCCACTATCTTAGACCTCCCACACTATCTAAAAATAAAAACTAGATATTTTACACTCCTTTGTATGCCAGTTATTTTGGTTTTCTGGTATGATTCACCTGTTTTTATCATCAGATATGCCTTTGATTTTTGAAACTGCAGACAAGAGTTTTAATGTTGATCATATTTTTTTTTCCTTTCATCTCATAATAAATAATCTCCATAGTCTGCAGAGTGATTTATAACCATTTAATGGGAGACATAGATAGGATAATACAACTAATGTATACATTTCAAAAGACCACAGCAATTATACTCACTGTGCTTTGGGAAAGGCGATCTGTATCTTTCTTATAATATATTTCTTTGTTCCTGGATTATTCCTTGAAAAGCCTTTACTCATATGATCAAGAGAGCTTTGTTTTGATGTGGGCTTAATTGGAAGAAGATGTGGACACTGATAACACTGGAGTTTTCACTCTGTAAACTGAAGATCATCACACTGAGGAGTCATCAGTCCAATCGCACCTATAAGGGAACCCACAGCAAGGCATAGTGAGAGGAGTGGAGGCAAGTGTGGAGGGGTAGAGAGAATGGAGATTCCATTGGAAAGTGATGGTAGGAGTGGATGGGTTGGAGAGAAAGGGAAGGGAAAGGGAAAACTTGCAGAGAAACATACCAAACACACAATTGCACTGAATGGAGCTAATAAAAAACAAAAAACAACAACACTTGTATGGCATGAAACCTTACCCGATTACAGAAGGAGTTACATAGCTCAAGTATGGACTCTTCTTTGTTTACTCTGATCATCAGAAAACAATCTACTTTGATTCACAAAGTGCTAATTAAGAGAAAGTTGTTGGACAAAAAAGAAAGCACAAAAGTGCAAAATAGACAAATGTCTATTTTTTGTTGTTGACAGTTTGATTTTGAGTTACTGCAGTGCCGTCATTAATATTCATAAGGAAAGTGTAGGACATTTCAGACAATTTAAAGGAACAAATTACCAAACATATTGTAACTGAATCAAAACCTTCCAGAACCAGTGGAGGACATTTTTATAATGAACACCTGTGCTTTGCTTTAGATTAAAGGTTATTTCATAAGTATACCGATTGCCCTATGAAATAAGTCGAACAATCAAGTAGTAGTAATCACAACATACGTCTGTGGGGTATCTATGCTGATTAAATAAAACACTTTACGTAGATATACGATTCTTAATGCCATCAGAACAGTTCCAACAGTAAAAGTTGTGGTATCCTTCTTATCAAAACTTGCACAATCGTCCCATTAATAAATACCATTCTTGTAGTCTCATGTGGACTGCTCTATTTTTCTCAGAATGAATAGGAAAAATGGGAAAACTCACTCCAATATATAACGGCCCGCTGGCAGCCTGCCTCAGAGCTTTGACTTAAGCTGCTTAAATGACTCCGTCATGGCTCACTTCTCCAGATGATCGGAAAGCATGATTCCATCAAATAACTGAACTTTTTCTGACAAGTAAAATGCATGCTCTTTGTGTGCATGCCACAATACATGATGCCATTTCACATAATTGGCCCTGCTCATTTTAGCGTATGGATTTCTTAATGGAGGGAATTGATCCCTCCTGTAACCCTTGGCTGCTGAGACTGTTTTGTGCTTTTTGTTTTCTTTCCTTTTATTTCCATTTCTGAAGATTTTGTAAATGCTCAATTTTACACCAACCTTGAGCACGTTTGAACATTCAGTTTGGCCCTAGTCTCTGACGATAGGCTATGATAACAAACCTGCCAAGCTGTATTAGTGAAGTGCAAACACTTTTTATATTAAGGTGCAAGGCTGTGATAAATCAATACCTACAATTCAAAGACATTCCATGATTGGCCATCAGTCAGAAATGTAGTTTTTTCAGGACATTGAATAGTAAATAGAAATAGAATGTAAATTAGGCCACATGCGTAACTGATTAATGAAATAACTGACATCATTCACCAGTCCCTGTGGCTCTCCAGGACTAGCACTGAGAATCACAGAACTACAGTACGCTGATGTCTCCTTGGTCTGTTAAAGCGTTCAGTTTAATCAAGACTCTAACCTACAGTGGTGGCAAAAATAATGTATTTGAAACAAACAATCCTACACAGACTATCAAGAAACAGCTGATAACACTGGGGTTCGAAAGACAATTCATACATTGCAAAGGGATGAAAATCAGCCCCAAACACCTTTTCCAGAAGGACTGAAAAGAAGCCTAATTGAAAAGTCCCATTTTAAGCAGAACACTGAAACAGTACATTTTCCAGTGAAGCCAGTCTTGATCTACAGTCTCTTCTCCTTGAGAACTGTGTCCCTTGTCATAATCAGAAAGCAACAGGAGGATGTGAAACTGAAGACTGCAGTGTACTCAGTTTAGTTCATAATAGTCACTGCTTGTTAAAAGCAATTACAGTGTTATTGTAGTTTTCTGATGGCTTGTTTTTTGTTTGTTATTTTTAGTTTCTTGTACTTATTCAGATTGTAATACAAACAATTAAAGCATAACAATATCCAAATATGGCTTTGGCCTCTTAGATTCTGCCCCACTTGATGCTGTTTTAGGAATCTTGATAGCTACATCAGTTAAGCTACCAAAAGGTTAGTCTCCTCTGTTGGTATATGATTATATTGAGTTTTCTTTTCTTTCATTTTTTTCTTATTAACTCCAGACAATAGCTGTCCTCTTCAAATTGTAGCCCAGAGCAGTAACTACCCATTTCATGTTGAATACATACTGTAGTATGTGCCAGGGAGATTAACCTTTGTCCTGAAATAGATTTTCAACAATGTAATGTAATGTAATAGTTGTATGGTGTACTGACATGTGTCAGTGTGTGTGTCTTTGTTTTATCATGTGTTATTTCAGAGAAGACCAAACTTTTTTTCACAAAACAATTCAACAAATTTGTAAGGTTGAAATTTTCAAGGCAGAGTTTTCTAAATCTTTTAAAAACTAACGTTAACATAGGCGCATATTTTACATACTACCATGCTTGTTTAGAGTTATAATCAGCACAAAGCAGAACAAATGTTGTTTTTTGTCTTTTCTTGCCTGCAGGGTTTCTAACACTTTGAACGATCGATACAGATGTCTAGCACCAATAGCAAAGCAAAGAACATGACAAAATAAACGAGTTCTGCACAACTGCACAGCAACGTGCACCTGCTAATGAACTGCATTGCTTCTGACCGTCGACAACAACCTCTGATGCAGAAATGCTTTTCCTACCTACAACTCATTTCATATGATCAATTTATTAGGTAACATTCCTGAGGAGGACAAAATCAAGACAAAGTATTTAACTCTTCTCTTTGTTCATTTTTTCTCTCTCTTCAAAACCATACAGAGACTGCTATCTTAACATGTTGAAGTTGTCTAACATGGCACTCTAAATAACGCAGTAAGGTGCCAAAAAACAATAATAGTACTGCCGTTTGCTCAAGTCATTCTCACCTCCTTCACAATAGAACCAGCTGAGGTCAAATACTCAAAAAGCATGGCTTAATTGTCCACAGATACACATCTCCATCTGATTACATCGCACAGCACTCAAAATGCTTCCAGTACTAGAGAATCTCTCATGTCATTTGCAAAGAAACTGATCTCTAAAGCAGACAAAGGGATGAGTGTAATATATACAAATTCTCCAGTGTATGATGGCAATCCAGCTGTATGAACAATTGGAGCCAATGTGAAGGATACCTGAAGCACTGATATTCACTGCTGGTTCCACCTGCACTTCCAATGACTTAATTGAACTAATCATTGACTAAATTGATCTACACTATCACTTCTTTCAAGTGTTTAGCTATGGAGCATGATAAGTTACCTAACGAAGTGCCAGGCTGTGGCTCTCAAAGACCTGGAGAGAGTATGAACACAAGTATACGACGGTATATGTTAATGGCATTAAATGTCCACACTTACATTTGTATTATTTTTCCTCCTTCTTCTTTTCCTATTTTTTCTCTGAGATGCATTCTCCTGCCTGAATGTGGAAGATATTTGGACTTTCTTCAGACAGCAGTCTGTGTTTGTAAATGAATGGGAGATAACATGCTGATTTCTCCAGACGTATGCAGAGGTTCAATATCAAAAGAGATTTGTATGTATGCTTTTATTAAAGTAGACAATTTGAAATAATGTGATTCACTGAATTCATTCATTATACTGCCATATTTGTCATTGTGGTTATTGATTGTTAAGTATGATATTTTTAGCTGTAAATTACGCAAGTGATTTGATTTCCTGGGAAGCTTTATTTGCAGGAGACTGTGAACACAAGCTAACACACCATACAAGCTAGAACTTTCTACATATTGATAAACATTGAATATACCATTCCACAGTTCTGAAACAGAAAAAATAATACTTTTTGTATCACTAAACTAATGCCTTTTCATTTTAGCAGTTCAATACCGTATCTATATGTAGATTAATGTCTTGTAATTATGGTTTTGTTTAATTATGACCTCTGAAAAGGAATCATTGCACCGCTTCCAACAGCATTCTCCAGAGAGAAGAAAAACATTAATATTCTCTGTGACATTTTGGCTTGGATATTGTTCTACCTATATGATTAAAATGCCTATGCAATGTAATGTGTAAACTGTTTAATGAATCAGAGTAACACTCCCTCAAAGGATGGCTCAGGGAGGAAGGAGAGGTAATTTATCTTATTTGTGTACTTATATGGTACTTAGTTTGTATGTCAAGTTAAGTAGGTTTAACTGATCAGACTGCATTTCTTAGTTATTTTAATTTCTTCTTCCTCCTAAATTTAAAAGGGATAATGTTAATCTCCCCTCATTTCAACTTGTTTTCTTTGGCACGTTTCCGAATTGGGAGGATTTAATTGTGGAAATTATGACTTTCATATTCCCTGTTTTCTGTGCCTTCAGAAGCAGCCAAGCCTTTATTAAAAAAAGGCTATAGCAACAAAA
The DNA here is from genome assembly GCF_036373705.1 of Amia ocellicauda. NCBI lineage: Eukaryota > Metazoa > Chordata > Actinopteri > Amiiformes > Amiidae > Amia > Amia ocellicauda. The sequence goes on from NC_089855.1 coordinate 17,346,546, forward strand.
TCATCACAAATGTAGCAAAGTGGAGACTGATATGCAGGTTAAAATCAGTGATAATTTGTTATCGAAGTAGTAGTATCAATTAGATTTGTATTTTGCATCAGAAAGAGAATGTAAAAGTAGCTATAATAGCAGGTATATGCATGTTCATGATAGTATATAAGTTAGTATAAACTATATAGTCTGTAGCATAAAACAGCCATACAATGTTAAAAAGTGCCATAAGGGACCAAAAACTATCATGCATTAGCACAAAAATGTGATGTTCAACCAGACAAAAATCATATGGGTGCAAACGTGTAATCAAAGACCCTCACCTGTCCCCTACGAACCAGCTTGTGTGAAACAAACAAGTTATAAGGAAATAAGAACAAATTGTGACTAAGAACTACTTCATACTGCATGTCCAGTGTTCAAAACCTATTCCGATTATTCAAACAGAAGCATACTGCTCACCTTAAATAATCTGGATAAATTCTGACTATTTCTCACAATGGGCAACCTAGATATGGCCGTGATAACTCATGTTATTAGTCATTTATTGTGGTGTAGATTTAGCAAAATATGTTTCACAGTATTTTTTGTGCTGTTATATTTTTTTGCATTATTTTTGACCTTTTACCTTGTCCTTCAAAGTACCTCTGTCTCGATGTTCACTGGAAGTTGCTGCATATTATTTATCAAATGGTTATCTAAACTTACAGTGTGGTGCTGCATGTAGTCAGCCAACTTAACATGATTAAAATATGCTTAAGAGTTTTTTGTGCAGTATTCAGCAGGCATAAATTGATGTTCCTGCCTGAAGCATCACTTTACTTGATTACAAATAAACTAGAACTGCACATGCAGGAAATAAATGTACTGCAACATTATAAAATGGCCAGGAAAATATATTGATTGTAGATGCCCATGTTTACATAGACTAATAAATAATTATATTGTTTGGCCATGTTTTAAGTTATAGTTATATATTTCCAGCATGGGTACAGATATTTTCAAGGATATGTTTAAGCCTGATTCTGTTAAATATTTTAGAATAGGACAGCACAGCCATTCTAAAGTATTTTAATTGTGCATTTAAGGTCATTTAAGTATCTTTCGACATTCTGCCACTTGTTATTTACAGTATTTCCTGCAATGGATGAAGCAATTGAGTATGAAATCTCCATAACTTACTATGGTATGTAATGTACTGTAATAGCAGACAACAACTGGACTGAACCTAAACTATCTGATTAAAAACAATCCAAGCCTATAACAAAATAAACCTTTCCTATTGTTTCCGAAATTATGAATTCTAACCAAGTATTAATAATGTGTCATTAATGATCAAAAGTTAATTACTGAAATTAAGGGATAACCAAAGGAGCTGCGAAGTGATGGTTTCAGTTAGAAACAGACAGATTCTGAGATTATTAGTGTCATATCATCCAGAGAATCACTGGCTCATGGGAAAAGCAATGCAGATCCTTTTGATGTGTGAGACAGAAGTAGACACTTTAATGACTAATAGATTATTTTCCCTCGCTGTGTTTGGGTTAGTCATCATTGAACCTTAAATAATGCCAGTTAGTTAATTTACATACATAAACAAGGTGCAACCTCCACGTCCGAGGCATGAAATTAATGAGCTGGCTGGTAATTTAAAAAGTGATGTCTGAAAGGGCATTTACGTCACATGGAAACATGGAAATGGAGCCTTTGTTTTCTGGTTTACATAAGTTGTGTTTTATGAAAGCAAAACCCTCACTAGCTCCCATGGGTAGTGCAGGGGCCCCATAGGAGACTGTAGCACTCATGTCTTAATTAGAAGCAGTTTTGTTTTGGCAGTTAAAAATTTTGATATTATTTTTTTTCCACCAAAGATAATGCACCTGGGCCATACCGAGCTACAATAATGCGGATGATCTATGCTAAAGCCTTGTGAATTATACCATATCAAACACACTATTTAGATAATTAAAAAAATCTATATATTCACTATTCACCTCTTACAAAAAAGGTTAACTGCATCATCAATTAGAAAAGTGGCTCCTGAGTGTCTGAACTGGGAATAGTTCCTGTGTCGAGTGCAGGCTCACTGGTTTGGACTTGGGCTACGTAAATGGCTGACTGTGCCTTGGATTTCCCATGGGTGCTGTGTAACTGTCTGAGCTGGGTGCCTTTATAAATTGGCCAGGGCTTGCTGGGCTTGCCACACAACAGTGATTGCTTTTAGAGGGCACCTATCCGCCTACAATTGTATAAGTAAGAGCTACCTTAGATCTCTCTCTGCATTTTAGAGTTCCAGTGGGGCATGAAGTCAGTTGCCTGACAGCATGTTTTTGGAGGAAGCCAATGTCTGTGTTTATCTCTCGGGTTCGTGCAGAACACTGAGGAGAGTTGAATAACAGTTACCCATTCCAAGTTATGAGAATATAAAAGGAAAAAACATCAACTTTATGCATTACGTCCATGTACATAAACCAGATAGTATTACCAGTCACTAAAATGACATATTGCGTTCTTAAAGCACTATTACATTAATGTGAAGTTTTCTTTTATATGTGTAGTACAGCATATCTTTAGTCCTGGAGATTTCAACTTGTCCAATGTGCACGTACAGTACAATTGGTCTGTATAATGTCTCTTCTCGAAGGGCACTGTGCAGAGCTCTCCTGGGCTCTGTCACCACCTGTTCCTATAGAGAGAGACCTTGATAGGCTGCTGCACTTTATTAGTCTGTATTTGACAACACAGAGAATACCGTGCTCTTGCAGGATCGTTATTATTATTATTATTATTTCTATTATTACATTAAGACATCTCTTACTCCTTCCAAAATGTTTGCGCTATAGATATGATACTTTGTACAGTGATTCTATCTCAGGAGGAGTAAGTGATTTTCCTAATGGAATAATAATAATAATAATAATAATAATAATAATAATAATAATAATAATAATAATAATAAGATCCCTGATATGCTACCAAGCCAATCAGCAGTAAGGTTTTACAGCTGTTCAAATTCTCTTACTTTGAACCAAGCATAGGAGCCTTTAGCCTTACTCAAGTAAATGGTTAATGCTGTATTCAGTTGGCAAGTTCCAGAGAGTTGCGGTTGATTAATTCTATTTTACTTTTTGGGTTACATCACTCACATCTACCATTGTTTCCATTGTGCGTGCATGTCTTCATCTTTCCCATTTAGTGAGAGGGTGAACTGGGCTGACAAAAAATGTGCCATTTTGAATTGGGAGAGTTAAACAGAAAATAATTGTGTCCATGTCAAACCTAGGAAAGCAAAGCAAATTCAATGTAACTGAGAAAATGTTTTAGCATTTTTGTGTAGCTTTCCCTGCTTTGAAACCTACAAAGTCCTTGTTGGTTAAAAAATACCTTCTTAAATTAACAATAATTAGGCTCCTTTAGAAAGTGGGATGTCTTTGAGTTCAGAGCTAATTTTTCCATCATGCCCTGATTCCCATATGACTTTCACTGTAGTCAATTCCTATTTAGATATCCTTAGGAAAATCTGCTTTCTTTCAGAGCCAACATGTCTTAGAAAATCCTTAGCTCCTTAGCCCTTCTTAAAGTAATCGGTTTGGGGAGTGTGAGAATAAATGTCCTAAAATGATTGATGGCTTCTCTATTAATTATCTGCCTTGCATGATGCCTCTCAGAATTCCGAGCAGGCTGTAAGCGAGATAAGATAAGCTTCATGCTAGAGTTTTATAGGATTGACGAAATGCCAGGCATAAAAAGGCATACCGACATAAATAGAAAAAAAGACTACCCCTCCTCCCGTTAAAGTAACATTTGAAATGCTTCATGTACATATAAACACCAGGGTATCAGTATATGAGGGGTTGATAGTTTTACTGGTACAGAATAAGACCTTTCAAGCATTTCAAGCTGACCATGAAGAGCAGAATTCACCGTTTGGAATTTTCTTTATGATAAATATACTGCCCTGGCATAAATCTATCCCATAATCCTCACTCTCACATTCCCCACCCGACCACATTTCCTACATAACAAACATATTTCTTCACAAATACTTTCAAAAAGTGTTTCACCAGATGTACACTGGAAACCACTATGAACCATAGAAATATTTTGTTTATTTATCGAAGGTGTGTGTGTGATATGCTTATAAACAGGCTTCATCTTGAATTTGTTCATATGTCATGACAATATAAATAGAGAGCTTGCATTCATATCTATAAGGCAATAAAATACCATTCATCGCCATCAATTCTTCATAGCAGAAATGTTCTTCTATGTTGACTCAATTGCACAAATATAGCTATTTATTTGTCAAGTCTATATAGTAAAGATTTTCCTTATAGTTCAGAGCCTCATTTGACATCAATCTTATCCTTTATGGGATGTCTTTGGTATTGACACCAGATATATGTCTGTGATCTAGTCATCAGTCTTTATGAACTGAGAATGCCATTGTCACTTTATTTATGCTGACTTATTTGTAAATGATTAGTAAACCATCAAAACAAGAATTACAATGAAAGCGAAATAGCAGATAAGTCTTGTGCCTTTGTTAGAAACACAGTTGCTTTATCTTTTCATATGATTTATACGAAGCTTCACAGATATTGCTGAAAGGACCCCTCCTGCTTGCTTCACTGTTGTGTGCTGTAAAGAAAGTGTTGAAGGGTTAAACTGACTCACTTTGGATAGTTATTCTAATTTTGATGTTTGTTTGAAGCTTACGCTGTATGGAGCAGACAAATTGACAGGAACAATTTTTTTATTGTATGCATACTGTACTTCAGTGAGAAACATGAGATTTGTCAAGAAACAAGTCTTTAGAATGTCTTCATAATTATGTATGGTTGTCATAGGCAACAATATATGAAAAATTCACCCTAATGCATATTTTAATGCTCTCTTTCTTTTGATATTCCTTTGGCTTGTTTACACTTGAGCAAATAATGTGCATCAAGTGGATAAGACAACTCATTTGTGATTGGTAAACTCTAGATGACATATGTCCTCTTATCTTTTCAAATCCTGTAGAACAAATCTGGGTTAAATGCTCCAGATAGATGTTTTGAAAATATTCTGCTCACTTTCTAGCAGCTATTGTACACAATCTGTCATCTCAACCCTACAGCAATGAGTTTCATTTAATATTTTGTCTATGTTCTTTTGCAAATAAAGGGGAAAAAATCCATCATCTCTGTGCCATCTTTAGATGGATGTACATTCCACTTATTATGGGATATCATATTATGTAATTATGTAATTGTATTATTTGCAACTAATATCTACTGCCCTTTCTTTATTAGCCAGTAATATATATATATACATTGCTTTGAAGAAATAACCTGAAGTTACATATACATTACTAACATGAATTGACATTAACAAAGAGAAAATAATGAAAGCAAAGTCTGCATAAAATATGCATTAAAGGTACCAATACATTTTGTGTAGCTTTTTGCACAGTCTGTGTAGGAAACTGTCTCTCTCCTAAATACACCAACACAGTGCATTTATTACACTGTATATAAAAATGTTTATTCCCTTATCACGCTCAATATTGTGTATGAGCACAACACAGTACGAGTTGTTCTTCATCTATTTTTTGGACAGCAATCACAGACATATACAGTCACCTAAAGGATTATTAGGAACACCTGTTCAATTTCTCATTAATGCAATTATCTAACCAACCAATCACATGGCAGTTGCTTCAATGCATTTAGGGGTGTGGTCCTGGTCAAGACAATCTCCTGAACTCCAAACTGAATGTCTGAATGGGAAAGAAAGGTGATTTAAGCAATTTTGAGCGTGGCATGGTTGTTGGTGCCAGACGGGCCGGTCTGAGTATTTCACAATCTGCTCAGTTACTGGGATTTTCACGCACAACCATTTCTAGGGTTTACAAAGAATGGTGTGAAAAGGGAAAAACATCCAGTATGCGGCAGTCCTGTGGGCGAAAATGCCTTGTTGATGTTAGAGGTCAGAGGAGAATGGGCCGACTGATTCAAGCTGATCGAAGAGCAACTTTGACTGAAATAACCACTCGTTACAACCGAGGCGTGCAGCAAAGCATTTGTGAAGCCACAACACGTACATGTGCTTCTTCTTGAGCCACTCCTTTGTTGCCTTGGCTGTGTGTTTTGGGTCATTGTCATGCTGGAATACCCACCCACAACCCATTTTCAATGCCCTGGCTGAGGGAAAGAGGTTCTCATCCAATATTTGACGGTACATGGCCCCGTCCATCGTCCCTTTGATGCAGTGCAGTTGTCCTGTCCCCTTAGCAGAAAAACACACCCAAAGCATAATGTTTCCAACTCCATGTTTGACGGTGGGGATGGTGTTCTTGGGGTCATTCCTCCTCCTCCAAACACGGCGAGTTGAGTTGATGACAAAGAGCTCGATTTTGGTCTCATCTGACCACAACACTTTCACCCAGTTCTCCTCTGAATCATTCAGATGTTCATTGGCAAACTTCAGACGGGCCTGTACATGTGCTTTCTTGAGCAGGGGGACCTTGCGAGCGCTACAGGATTTCAGTCCTTTACGGCGTAGTGTGTTACCAATTGTTTTCTAGGTGACTATGGTCCCAGCTGCCTTGAGATCATTAACAAGATCCTCTCGTGTAGTTCTGGGCTGATTCCTCACCGTTCTCATGATCATTGAAACTCCATGAGGTGAGATCTTGCATGGAGCCGCAGACTGAGTGAGACTGACAGTTATTTTGTGTTTCTTCCATTTGCGAATAATCGCACCAACTGTTGTCACCTTCTCACCAAGCTGCTTGGCGATGGTCTTGTAGCCCATTCCAGCCTTGTGTAGGTCTACAGTTTTGTCCCTGACATCCTTGGACAGCTCTTTGGTCTTGGCCATGGTGGAGAGTTTGGAATCTGATTGATTGATTGCTTCTGTGGACAGGTGTCTTTTATACAGGTAACGAGCTGAGATTAGGAGCACTCCCTTTAAGAGACTGCTCCTAGTCTCAGCTCGTTACCTGTATAAAAGACACCTGGGAGCCACAAATCTTGCTGATTGATAGGGAATCAAATACTTATTTCCCTCATTAACATGCAAATCAATTTATAACTTTTTTGAAATGCGTTTTTTTCTGGATTTTCTTGTTGTTATTCTGTCTCTCACTGTTAAAATACACCTACCATTAAAATTATAGACTGATCATTTCTTTCCCTCACTGTATATATATACTGTATATTTCAGTCAAAGTTGCTCTTCTATCAGCTTGAATCAGTCGGCCCATTCTCCTCTGACCTCTAGCATCAACAAGGCATTTTCGCCCACAGGACTGCCGCATACTGGATGTTTTTCCCTTTTCACACCATTCTTTGTAAACCCTAGAAATGGTTGTGCGTGAAAATCCCAGTAACTGAGCAGATTGTGAAATACTCAGACCGGCCCGTCTGGCACCAACAACCATGCCACGCTCAAAATTGCTTAAATCACCTTTCTTTCCCATTCAGACATTCAGTTTGGAGTTCAGGAGATTGTCTTGACCAGGACCACACCCCTAAATGCATTGAAGCAACTGCCATGTGATTGGTTGATTAGATAATTGCAATAATGAGAAATTGAACAGGTGTTCCTAATAATCCTTTAGGTGAGTGCATATATATATATATATATATATATATATATATATATATATATATATAAACAGCTTGCTTTGGAAGCAGTATTTGTTTTAGTAGATGTAACCCCTGTAAAAAGGCATAGTTTATTTTATTTACCCTTCATACTGCCTAAAATGTCAAACACAGAATTTCATTTTTTTCACAGTTCATTCTTTTCTATTTGAAATGTTTGTAGAAGATCTGATGAAATGTATTTGTATAATGAAGTATGTACCCGTGTACCTCGGTCCTCAATTAATGCTTTTGAGATAAACATGTGCATCATATGTCATCATCAATAATGGATTAACTGCATTATCATTTATGAGAAACTTCAAATTGAACTTGACGGTTCAAATGACAATCACAAAACAATGAGCTTCAGTTGTGCAATTTCTGGAAACATATTGGTTTACAGTGTTACTCTGTGAAAAGGACCCATAGCTCGGCAGCTGTTAAATAAAGAATAAATGTAAAATGATTAATATTAAATTGTAAACAAATACATAATGCAAAACAAGAATAACACTCCTATTAATTGTGTATGGGAGTAGAACTATGCAAACCTCTAAACCCTCACACGCTAAATAATAGAAACTCTTAGAATAATTAGTAATCATGGGAATATACTATATGATCATTCAATTTAAGTCTTAATTGTCTTGAGCACTTTTAATCCTAGTGAGAGCTAGTGAGAGAATGTCCATTAAGTGTTAAACATAGACATTTTTTTAAGAATTCTGAATGGGCAATGTGTGTCTAAGACTGGTGAGACATACAAGCCTCTTAATTGGCAAAGACTTTCAAAAACTACATCCCTGGGGCTAGAAATCAGTTCAGAAACATCCTTGGAAACAAGGGAATTAAAATCAATTATTTGGTAGATGGCAACAGTGATTAACTCACAAGGTAATACATAATCAGTGAGAAACTGTTGGACTGTATGAACTATGCTGAGACCCAGAGAAGGAGAATTCTGGATATGTAACCCAGAACTGTTGGTGGGTATGTTTCTTGACACATGTTGGAAGAAGGGGCTAGCATCTTCACCTTGTGTTCGTAACCATTGTTTGATCTTTAGCTCCCTCAAGACCAATCATCAATCTCACATACTTCAGATTATCAGACACAAGGATCAAATGGAATCTGTTTGTAGGTCATCTGATGTCCTCCCCAATATGAGAAACTCCATGCCCAGCTCCTCTCAGAGCCTGCTGTTTCCAGTGTTACAATTGCAGAACGCCCTTCCTAATCTTATTAGGTTTTAAAATTCTGTGTTATCTTTCATCATATTGGCTCAGTGAATACTAATGCAGGAGCTTTAAGGATATTTTATTAACAAGGCATTAACACTGTCAAACTTTGTTCGCAGAAGTATGTTGTAGAATATATGATCTATTTACAATGTAATGCAACTATCTCTATATCCATCCTGTCTATGTTAATCTATCTGTCTACCAATCAACCTATATGTAAGCTACCTTTACATGTACCCTAAAATAAACCAAAACATCCTCAAACCAAAACTGAACCCAGGCCATACCTTAAGGATCAATACAGTGGTCACTGATCAATATGAAAAAAGCAAACAACTCAAGAACTTCATGTGATGTGTTTAATTTAATTTGAATCATTACAATAAATGTAATAGTTTTAATAAGTCACTTTATTACTGAGGCAAATCTTAAATTAAATTAATTTAATTTAATCTATGCATATTGTTATATACAGGAAACTCCCACATGTATGTGCATGGAACATACCATATTAAAAACCCTCGTGTTAAAATGAGAGGACTTTGCATACGTTTGTATTTAGTCTTAGGAGACTGGCGACATATTTCCCATTTAATGATTCAGTGGTTAAGCCGTGTCGAGTGCGTTATAAATTACATTCCAAAGTACACAATTCAATCTGATTTCAATCTAACTCAATCACTTCACTGGAATGGTAATGAGGGCTCACTACTCTATTATATTAGGTCAAATGTAAAAATAAAACTCAGGCCTAGTTTTTGTTGAGACAGTCAGATGAATTGAGTTTTTGCCTTATCTTTCACATATTTAATTTTAAAAGTAACAAAAATGGTTACTTTTGTTTCAGTATCAGCAAACAATATAGCACACAGCAACATTTCTTTGTAATGTAACAAACTTAGTGAATAATATAGCAAACAAAATGTCATATACCAAAGTTGCTAAATATATATAAACAGAAATTTGTATATTATATAGAAAATCATATGATGTGTCTGAATCAGCAGTTTAGTTCTTACTCTTGCCCTGGCAGTACTGTTGGAGTGTGTGACGTGGGATGGCTGCAATTCACTTTAACTAGTGTATGTGGTTCAGAAGGTACCTCTTAAGACAGAAGACCTTCCCTACTTTGACATCATTAAAAATGTATCTCCAGAATGTGAGAATAGCATAGAAACCAGCGGCATGGGACATTAAAAAAAACCAGGAAACTGAGACATGACTAATGATTTTTCAGTGATCAATGCAACAACTAAAATATTTAATGCCAAGAACATCTTTATTTTTAAAATATGGTTCACTTTTAAAAGTACCATTTCATATTCTTTATCATTTTCTTAAAAAAAAACATTAATATTTGTGTGTGTCTGCTTCCAAAAGTAAAAAATAAAAAACCTCTGCATGAAATGAAACTGAATCAGATATGCCTGATAATACCAGCCTGTTCAGTAAGATTTTCATTTTGCATTCTCTTTAAACTTGAGTGCCATCTGGAAAGAAAGTGATTGAGGTGTATGAAAAATCCCACTTGGTGCAACTTTTATTTCTTATTTCATCAAAGAAACTGAGAGAGGGAGTGATGGAGGAGGGGGGCACATGTTTAGTCTCCCTGGAATTTCTTGTGACAGCTCCCGTAATAAGACTTTCATGATATGCAAGAAAAGCGGTTTTGAATCAGACCACCTTATACAGTGGCATTTATAATGCTCAATGTTAAGTGTCACCATTATAAATCTGATCGGACATTTGCATAAACCACATTTCACTTAGATTAGTATGGATTTTTTTTTTTTTAAGGTTTTATACAAACACCTTGAATAATTCACCTGGATTCAATTTATTTACAAATGTATCTGTGGAACCAGGCAACAGGACAAAATGTATTTATTTTTCTTTCCCTGAATTACATTTTACAATTCTATTAAATGTGGGCTGCCAATGAGAACAAATATGACACTTTCACTTCTAATGAAAGTAAACAATGGAATTTGTTTCACTTTTTACACATTCTAACATGAATCTTTTAGACTGATTTTAAATGTATAAATACATATATAAATGGGTATATATAAATCAAAGTGATTTTACAAAGTGATTCATGTTTAATTACATTTACAGCTTTAATCAATATATCATACATGTTTTGTAAAGCTTTAAAGATCATGTATAAGCTGCAGAGAAAGGAAGCAAATACACATCATATAATATCATAAACATCTTCTTTATCTCTGAAACAGAGAGAGATATTTATGTTTTATATCATCATACTTAGATAAGTGTGGTGTCTCCACACAAGACAACTGAGCATGTTCTTCTGCTCTCCACTTCATGTTCCAGATCAGTTCTCCGAGGCAACGTGCAGCTAAAACAACTCTCTGCAGTCATTGAATCAATGGAGTGTTACTCTTTCTTATTCAATATTATTACTCCTTGATAGTGATTATAGTTTATAATTATGATTAAGATTACAGTAATTATAGTTTCCAAATGCACCATGAAGTCCTACAGTATCCACAGTGAAGTATTCTTTCTCGCCGAGGACACAGCAACACTTCCTGCTGTCTATGGAAACTATCAGGGAGTAACAACACTAACAAGTAACAAAGAGTTTACACTGCCATTTGTCATCCTGATCAAATGCATCGGTAGAATTTGATCCTGCTTAGAAAATGCTCAGCAAAATGGTACAGATCCGGATCAAATGTAGCAGCACTCAGCACTCAGTTGACTTGATGATCGCGCTGCTGTGGGGAAGTCCAGTCCAGTGATTTTGTATTTTTCCTGCTATCTAGGAAGTCCATCCTTAATATTTAAGCAGGATGCATGCATGATCTATCATTATTTGGTAAGTTTTACATTTTACATTTTTAAAAGTCGCTTAAATGAAAGAAGAATGGTATACATCTTAGTTATTTATACACTATTGCAACACTTGATGCATACATCGTGCGTGTTAGTAATTTCAGTAAAAAATAGACTTTCCTTTAATAGTAGTTAATCACCATAGAATTTCTTCCCCACTAATGTGTTTTCGTGCGTCAGTGTCTTTAGTGGGTATAACTTAGCAGTAATTATTCGTAATTAGTTAATGTTGTGACATTTGTAAGTAATTATTTTACATGCTTGTTTCTGGAGAAAGTTGGAATGGCAGCTACTAATAGAAACGTATTTCTCAGATCACACTACAAGGCTTAAGTACATTTTGCACAACAGAAAATGACAGGTTCTGCAATGCTGATGTGCAAGCCTGATGGATTGTCACTTTGCAATGTTGAGAACTATTACATTATATTTCAATTATATGCTGCTTGTTTTCCTCGCTGAAGACTTATTGCCTAAACACGTTTTCTACGTCGGTTAATTAATTAAAATTCCAGCTTTCATTGATATATTTTAATGTTAAGAGGAGTCCTGAGGAGAACAAAAATACTAAATTCAAATCAACCAACAGGTTCAAGTTGTCTTCATGGGCTGTTATTAGGAAACACACAACCTATATAGGATTACACAATGGCTTTAATCAATTACCACAATTTACTGAACACCATTAAGTAATCTGACAAGGTGAATCAAACGTTAAATGTTGCCACTAGACAATGTGTCTACTTGGATCCTGAACTAGTCAGTGTTATCAAATGACTTGTGAGGAGTGATTTTAAAAGAGAGTGCACAGAATTCTGTTTGAATTCTTGAAAGCAAAGTCTTTGCAGATAATAAAGTTGGTTCAGTACTGCATATCTACAGATAGAGACATGAAGTAACACATTTAGCTTACTATTTTTTTTTCTTTGACAAAAGAAAATAGGCCTTGCTGTAATTATCCACTCAGCAGTTCAACAAAGAGAACACCAGGAGCAAAATTAAAGCATTCACACCCTCGGAAGTATCTAGTGTTTGTATCTTTAATTGGTATTGTACAAGTTCATCTGATAGTATTTTTTTCTAACAAACCTTGGAGAGACTTTAGTTGTGTGCAATTTACCTTTTAAAAACATATTTAACTTCAAATGAACATTGCTGAATATAAGGCAACTGAAGAGCATTAAATAAAGCAGCATGGTGCAATACTGATTTTGAAGAGTCATATTTAAAAGCGGAACTTGATTGATTTTCAAAACTTACCATTTCAGAGACAACTAAATAAACAGATTCTTCCACCTATCCAGAAATATGATTTCTCTTTTACACAGCAAAGGTAGGCTATACCTCTTCACCTATGCATGTAGATCAAAACTGATAGTCTCTGCTAAAACAAACATAAATAAATAGATACATTCACAAGTGAGAAATTACAAAAATAATAATAAACGATAAATTACTTACTCATCTTAACAAGATGACATGTGAATCTTCTAATATTAAGGAATTACATATTTCTAATATTGTGTACTATATTTCAAATGGAAAAAATAAGAAAATCACTGTATTAATATTTACAGAGTTAAACTTGAAAGAGAACTGTGTAAATATGAAAATATTAAAACACAAGAAGCTCTTTTTTATTTTATTTTTTACTATAGTAGTACTGGAGAATGATAGGTTATTATTATAACCCCGGTTCCCTGAAAAAGAAAGACAGCCATTACCTAATGGGAATTGCCTTCTGACCTGCCAATAATTGAAAGTATTACCAAAGCTGCCCAATAGATGCCCTGCTGGCAGGAGGAAGACCCACCCCTGGCATCTGTGAAAAGTCTCCTCCTTACTGCAGCTCCCTGCCTTTTCTTCATCAGAAAGGTTGTCTGATCGAGTGACCCCTGAAGAGTAATGGCTGTCTTTCTTTTTCAGGGAACCGGGGTTATAATAACCTATCGATCCCTTTCAAATCGAAAGACAGCCATTACCGAATGGGAAGACTATGCCAGAGCTGTCATGAGTCCTGACACCTGACTAAGCCTAAACCCACAATGACAAGGATAGCAGAGCCTCACGGCACCTGAGGGCCAGCTGTTTGAAGTACCTGGGTGCCCAAGCTTGGGCGCAGCCGGTGCGCCACTTTGAGGTGGTAGAACCTTGTGAAGGTCTGTTGACCAGGTCACAGCATTGCACAGATCTTCAAGTGTGGCAGCATGAAAGAGAGCCCACGATGTAGTTTGTCCCCTCATTGAGTGTGCTGAGATGTGTTCAGGCATGGGAACATAAGCAGTCTCATAGGTGAACCGGATCACGTCTGCCACCCAGTGTGCCTGTCGCTGTTTTGAAACTGGCCTCCCTCTGGTGTTGGAACCATAGCAGACAAACAGCTGGTCGGATTTGCGGCTTTGCGCAGTCCTTCGCATATAGCACCTCAACGCCCAGACAGGGCAGAGTGTGTGTAGTCAGCGGTCCTCATCCAATGTATGTGGAGGGGGATGGAGAGACTCCAGGACAATAGGTTGGTTTATATGGAACGCCAACATGACCTTGGACAGAAAGGCCGAGTTCGTCCTGAGAGTGACTCTGTCGTTGCTTCCCGAGAAGATCAGACAGGCTTTATCCACAGACAAAGCATGAATTTCACTCATTCTCCTTGCTGACGTTATCGCTACAATGAAGGCTACCTTGAGTGAGAGGAAGCGGAGCTCCGTTGTGGAGATGGGCTCAAAGGGAGCACCGCTCAGTCCTTTCAGCACCTATTCCAAGTCCCAGGCCGGAATTGTCCTTTATTGGTGGTCTCAAGCTTCTCACACCTTTTAGAAACTGGATCGCCAGGAAATGGGCTCCTGGTGAGACATTGTCAATTTATCATGGAATGCTGAGATGCCATGCCAAACTTTCAGCGTGGATGCAGATTTCCCGTCTTCAAGCAGCTGTTGCCGGAAGCACAGGATTGTCGATGTGGGGCACGGCACCAGATCCACACGTCTCTCTAGACACCAGTTTTGGAAAGCTGACCACTTATAAGTATATTGGGCCCTGGTGGAGGGGGCCCTGGCCGACTGCAGCGTTTCCACAACATTAACAGGCAGCCCCAGAGACATCAGGCAGTGCCTTTCAGGGGCCAAACCGACAACTGCAGCTGTACTGGGTTGGGATGCCATAACAGTCCCTCTGCTTGGCTCAGCAAGTCCTGTCGAAGCGGAAGCTGCCATCGCTCCACACTCCTTTGACTCCCATCCCATTCCAGACAGCATACCAGCCTGTTCCCGGAGGCATCTGTGGTGTTTACTTCCCGTCTGTGCGGGCATCTGAGGGGGGAGCCGAGGTGCAGATTGTTCCAATTTCTCCACCAGGACAGTGCCTGCCAGCACGTGGAGGTCACTGTCAGTGGGTGGTGTTTGTGTCTCGGTGGGTGTAGCTTGTGGGTGTTTACCCAGCGTTGCAATGGTCGCGTGTGCATAAGGCCCAAGGGATGAATATTTGAGGCGGCCGCCATTAGCCCCAACAGTTCTTGAAGTTGACCAGCTGGAGAGTCGGTACCCTTCTGAATGACACCAGGCATTTCTCCAATGACTTGATTCTGTCTCTGGACAGGTAGGCAAGCATTTTTTTAGAATCCATGAAGCCCACCATCTGTGCGGGTTCGAGGGAGCTTTTCTCTATGTGAACTGCGAGACCCAGTGCAGTCATTTGACGTATGACTTCTGCTGTATGCTCCTCCACAAGTCTGGAGTCTGCGCACACCAACCAGTTGTCCAGATAGCCTGCAGCCTGCATCCTTCTTTGGCACCAGGAAGTACCCTGAGTAGAAGCCTGCTCTAGAGTCTTCGTCGGCCATTTGTCGTATCGCTCGTTTCTCCCGCATCACAGCGATCTCCAGCCCTTTCAGGGCTTCCGCCAGTAGTGGTCAGCAGAGTGGAATTGGAGGGCGTATCTGTGGGTCATCGTCGTTCGCACCCAGGAGTCCTGGGTGCAGGCTTGCCATTGATCCAGTCCGGTCGGTCTGTTGGGGGACGTGGGGATGGTGATGGCAGCCACACCCCTTCAGGGACGATCCTGCAGCTTTGCAGGGGGCTGTTGGGTGTCTCCCTTGCTCTTAGGCTTCCAGCTGGAGAGCCTATACCTCCCTCTCGCCTGCGGCTGGCTTCTACGGCGCTGCTATGGCCGCAAGCCACTGGTCTGTTGTGGCCTAGGTTGAAGCTTTCCCTGCCTCGGCCATGGCCTTTTGGGTTGTTGGGAGCCGTACAGGTGCTGCTGTGGCTGCCGTCTAGCCTGTTGGAGATCAGCATATCTGGACGCTGCTTTTGGCGATCGTTCGATGGAGAGGTCCACCGTCTCACCAAACGTCTGACCTGGGGTGATGGCAGCATCGAGGAGGATGGACTTCTCCTGGAGTTTAGCCTGTGTCAACCACAGATGGCATCTGGCTGCTGCAAGGGAACTCCCTATGGCCATCGCCCCTTCTTGTAGCAAGTCCGTCATGTAGGCATTCACCAGCTCCATCTCCTCTACATCTGCCATAGACTAGCGCTCCCTCAAGCGTCAGGTGACCCATGTACAGGATCAGAATGGCCTGTGCGTTATTAACCTGGATCACTGAAGTCTCTGCAGAAAAAGCCTTCTTCAGCATGGCGTCCATGGTCCTGCATTGCTTATTAGGGCAAAGCGGGTCTTTGCCTAATAGCGCATTTGCCTGCACCAGCCTGGACACCGAGTCCCCTATCGGTGGGAAAGATCCCAGTGCCTTCTTTTCTGCCCCTGTCATTGCATACATGGCATCAGCCTGCCTAGAAGTCACAGGAGCAGATGCTGGCTGGCTCCACGTGGCTTGCACAGTGTCCACGTAATCGTCAAGGAGGGGAAGGGTCTCCGCAGGTTTAGCGGTCTTCTCCGATTTTTCAGAACCTCTTCCTGTGGGCACCACAGGACATCCACTGCCATTTCCACACATCTCATCAAGGCCTTGAACGCCATGCTCGGCCCTTGAAAGTGCTCAGACACTGAACTCGCCGTCTCTGTCTCCTCGGTGAAAGATGGAGGTTCTGAAATCAAAAACTTGACAATAACACTCCGTAGAGGTTTAGCAAAAATTAAACTGAACTCCGAAGAGCAGGTGAGCACACTTCTCAAAACTTTAAGGCGATCACAAGTGAAAACGCAATAAAGCATAATCACTGGCAAGGTGAAAGAAGAAATGGCAGGGAGCTGCAGTCAGGAGACGCCGGGGCGGGTCTTCCTCCTGCCAGCTTTGGTACATACTTTCAATGATTGGCAGGTTATAAGGCTCTTCCCATTAGGTAAAGGCTGTCTTTCGATTTGAAAGGGAACCCAAAATAGCTTTCGGACAGAATAAAAGAAAAGCAATTTGTTTCTAGTAAATAAAATCCAAACTGAATATGAAATTAAAAAATAAGAATATCGTTAGTACAAGGAACTGTACTCATTTTTACCTAGTCTTTCACTTGCCACCCAGTATTATTTTTGGAACCCATCCATTGGTGACTTAGGACGTGAAGATTGATATACCCTGTACAGAAGTCCTACATCTTCCAGCTTGTCACATCAGTTTAGCCGCCTGACGAAAACTCCAAAGGCATGTACTGCACAGCTCCTTTTCAGCAAGGTGACCTGGATATTTATTATGTAACCCTCAAAGCCCTTGGTGGTCTCTGCTTTGCTGATCTAATGAGGTAAACGAAAGCCATTGTGTAATTTCATGAAGTACAAGAAGTGCCAAATATTTAGGAATTTTTCACATTGTGAACCAGACATTTGTACTCACTGTGCACTTGTTTAATTGTACACGTTTAATTGTTCTTCCATTATGTGTAATTTTTTAGTGATATATTATGTAAAGGATATTACCCGATTCAGCCCTAAGAGGAGACAACATATCCATTGCCCTAGCACTTTATTCTGTCAGTCTTCCCTTTGGGGACACCATGCAAATTGGCAGATGCCAGCAATAAGACTTGTATGCAACTGGAATTCATTAACACGGTTACTCTGTGAAACAGTACATTGAGTACAATGAACAGGGTTAGTTTCGGAGAGTTTGTAATTCTCAGAGCTGATGGAGTTTGTGAACAACTATCTTAGAGAGTTAAAAGGGGGACATCTATACAGAGAGAGGGAAGCTTTACTGTAACAGCCTCTAAAAAACAACTACCTTTCTAAAAATAGCCATATGTTTTGGTTCTGCTCAACATTCCCAGGTGCAAGCAATACAGTAGCTCTAGTTAGCATTGTCATTGTTTTGCACTGACTTTTGTTCATGTGATGTAAGAAATAAATAATAATAATGTAGGGAAATCGTTTGGCTGCTGCACAATTTTTATGAATTAACGTTGAACTTAGCGAGGTACTGTCCTCCCGTGTGGGGTGATGGCATTATTCATGAACGTAAATCAGAAGAAAGTAACTTTGTATATGGAACACACTCTTCATAGATCAAATAGCTGATTATGCTATTATCATTTTAAATTAAATTAACCCACTACACTGATTCATGATATTCAAGAAGGCAATGTTCTTAATGATGAAGTGAATCTCATTTTTAAATTAAGCGTCTTTCGGTTTTTCAATTAAAATCACCAAATGGAATGCTCTATTTAACACTGAAATGATGCACCGGTAATGCTTTAGCTGTGACGTATCAATGATTTGGGCTGTTTTTACCTCTGGGCAGGAAAGATTAAATGTCAAATTCGCTGAGCTACCCTAGGGGCAGAGAATGTCTTCCAAATCATATTATCAAGAACTGGCATGAGTTAAGAGACGCTGAATCATACCTGAACCTAGTCCCACACAGTTTAATTTATTGGTGATAAATAACAGTCAGATTCTCCCTGACTAATTTAAAAATCCTTAAGGACACAAACATTTTCATCCCACATGATGCAAATTTATGGAAGGCTGTTTATCAAAACAAAGTGGATACTCTCTGAATTGTAACACTTGGTCATGAATGTGGCTTTTGTTGATCCTGCAGGACACCCTTGTATTAATGACAGGATCAGTTGTATCCCAGAAAGTTAAGGTCAGCCTGCAAAAGTATAGTAGCCTACATTTAAACCCAAACAGCTTTTCCAGTACCATTTTGTCCTGAAATGGCTCTGTGTGACTGTGTGTTTTGTTCTGCCAGCATGCCTATTTGGCCGTGTTGTACCTGAACTCTGGATGTCTGGGCTCTGGATCAATTGTACTGGTTGGCTGGGTTCTGTCCCTGGACTGTGTATTAGTATTTACATTAGTGATATCACTTTGGCTTTAATGGTAGAACTGTGACTATAAAGATTGATGCAACTGTAGATTATACCTAAAAGAACGACTATAGTATTTAATTTCTGATTAATAAAACTTTCATTTTCCACAATCTGTGCATAATCGTTACTTTCGTTTAGAAATGCAGATTTTATAAACCCCATTCCTCTATTCAAACTGCCAGACTGACAATTCACCTCTAATAAAGCTGAGAGTTGACCCCATAGTCCCCAGGATGCTATGAGACAAGACAAGGTTTTAAAATTGCCCCTAAAAATAAATGTAATATGTAAATCAAGCAGTTAAGCTTTGGTAAATTGATTTACTTGCTTAATTACCAAAATTAAACTTAAAAGTACAAAAGTGAAATTGAGAATTGATTGAGGTTTCAGACAAAGTGGAAACCAGGAGACCCTGTAGCTCATTGGAACTAGGAGGGCATTTGACAGCTTTGAAATACTTATCTGGTCAGTCTCTCAGGTGTTCTTTATTCTTTTTAATCAGTATTAAATGGAGAAGGACCATGAGGACCATTTGGACGATAAAGAGGAGAATCCTAATATCAAGCATCTTGCATGTGGGCTGGTATTTAGAAACTCTTACGTAGTTTGTTGCAGTTCTTTGAATGATTAATGATTTCTGAATATCTTTTCAAGGATGTTCAACTTCTGTCCCCTTTGAAGAAAAATGTTCTGAAAACTCAGTGGCCATTTATTTGACATAGTACACAAGGATGCTGTAAACAGTACTCTGTATTGCCTTGTGACATTCAATAGTTTTAACCTGCTCACACTGTCTGATGTTCTTCATTTTTGCCTCTGGCCTTTCTCCTTCCTTAATTTCCACGTATAACAGCAGAGCTGGCAAAGAAATCTTTTTTATCTCGTTCCTTCTAGTCTAAACACTGTGTACGATGAAGCAGACTGTAAGCCAACCTCTCAAAGGCCCTAATTGTAAACATCAATGCGCCTCTGAGGATTGTATACTTCAAAGTCCCTGGAAATAAGATTAAAATACAAATTTAATTAATATCCTTTACTGCAGGGTATACTATATTATCGAAAAGGATTAGCAGGCATCAGAAAAATATATATTTTTCAACAAGTGGTGAATTCAGTATTTCTGAAAACCGACATTGTGTGTGTGCACTGTGTCCTTAGAGCAAAGGCCAGTTTTTGAGAAGGCAATGCAACAATTTCTGCCTACCATGTTCTGTCTTATAAATGTAATGTAATGCTAGCTAGACAGCTGTAGAAATTGTTTATTTATGTATCAAGGAAATTATAATACATAGATAATATAAACTTATTATGTAATCATGATTTAAATATCTGATAGAAAGGTCAGCCAAAAAACGTTTCGGCACCTATCAATTAATTAATTACTGAAGTAGTATCCTATAAAACTAAGAGGTGATATTAACAAACAATGTATTTCAAAATTATTATTATTATTATGTTAATTAAATACAGAGACAGATGACAAGAAAAGACTGCATCGGTACTTTTTCAGTCAAAGGAAAAGACGCTAAATGCTGACACTGAAGTGTGTCCCATTGAATGCTTTTAGCTTCACCCTACACCCTACACACTTGCTCACTGAAGTGCACACTGTGATGTCAACGCAACGTCACGAAAAGTGTACACTTGTCGAAGGGTGTAGGGAGCAAGTGTGTGATTTGGGACACAGCCTAGGTAGAGTTAAAAATGTACTCTGTACCAGTGTAAGCAACACTACACAGCAAAATATCATTAGCAAATTTAACACTGTAGGTGTTAAAATCAACCCTTTTACAATGTACATGCGTGACCATCCAAAAAGTTTTAAATCAACACTCATGCATTGTACTTTATATATACATACATATATATAAATCTAAAAATGTATTAATTATTTAATTGGTTGTATACTTAACTTTAAAGTAAATAAGTAAATACCCAGACCCTGTAACACAAGTAAACTGGTCATGCATATACAGGTCCAACCCAAAAACACGGCCACAAGCAGAGAAATAGATAAAAGAAAAAACACAATGTGGTAGGTGTTGACTCAAAGACATGACTTCAAATTTAAGGTAAAAAAACACAAATATAAATATATTGGCGGGTAAAGACACATTCTACACTTAAATAGAGCTTTACAATAATTAATATTTACACAATAATTAAGGGCTTAAATAAAAAATAACACAATAAAACATCAATTATTCTGGAAACGACCACAGTGCATTATGGGAAAGGTTAGTTATTTGGTTTTACACCAGTACAGTGTTAATTCAACACTCTTTATTTTGACACCCAGTATTAACACTGACTCTCAATATGGTTTAACTCTCAAAGTGTAAATTTCACCCAATGAGTGTTGAAACAACACTGACATTTAACACTTAATTTTAACACTGTAATTTTAACACTATAGATTTTGCTGTGTACAGGAATATTAATGCTCAGGGAAGGATTGTGAACTACAAGCTAAATCTTGTATTTCACGTGTAACCAAATAACCAGTGTAGGCCCAGAAAATTGATTCTTGGGGCCGGATTAAATCAAAACTTTGACCCACCTGCTAATTGCAAACTACAAACCTGTTCATCATAGCGGTTACATTTATGATTAGAAGAAAATGGCATCTTACTAAAAATGAAGCTGCAACTGAGTACAGTTCTTTAGTTTCCTATTAGTGGGTGGGTCAAGGTTTTGATTTAATCCCAGTCTTGATGTCCGTTTCAATGGCTAAGCAATTGTTTTGATGACTGCATGACCTGACTTGAATTATTTAAGGACAAATCTCAATTGCAATAGCCTCCAGTAGTCATATCAGCATCTGGATCATTAAAAAGTGAGATGATAAAGCCACTCTCAGTGTTTCCTTTGGTCCACTTTCCAAGTACATCTTCAGCCCAGCATCATCCTTTACCAGAAGGAAAGCAATTAAAGATAACTACCAGTAGGGAAATAGCACATGAAGATGTGTGTGGAGAAACACATTGTAATTGTTATCCTCTAGAGATGTATTTCAGTGTGGAGAGCTATTGAACATTATTAAAGAAAAACAGCTAAGCAATCCCCACAAAAGCAATTGGAATGCGTGGTGTCAATCTCAAGTAAAATGTGTTGCAATGTGAACAATACAGTTTACTACCATTTTATATTTCACATTTACTTTTATTATCCAACCCAGAGAATTCTTAACAAGTATAAATTATTTAAAGTGTGTGAAAAGAGAGAACAACAAATGAGGCAAGGACAGTTATCCAGGCTATCCAACACTTTTAAAATAGTGTCAAGTGCAAAACAGTAATAATCCATTAATTGATAAATATTTATTAATTGATAAATTTATTTTGATAACATGCAATGCAACAAGTTATAAATAAAAAATACCCTAAAATCAGCAAACCGCATCAGTAGACAATGATTATGGTGTCAGATTAAGCAGATGATTATACAGCAGGTAGAGAAATGACATTTACAACAAATTAGATTTCACGCTGACTAACACAATTCTGGTCGTATGTGTGCAATGGTAGAAAATGCATTAATCGCATATCTCTATTTTGTAATTAAATAAAAAATGCATTCTCCTTTAGGTTTGGCTGCTTCGTCGACTTGGAAAATCATTTTCTGCTTTCCTCTTTACTTTGTTTGGGAACACAAAACAAATTTAAGCAGCAAGGGAATATATCATCAGTTTCTGAACCTGTCTGCCTGATAGATCTTAGTAGCTCTCTGCTGATAGCTGCCAATCTTTTGTGTAGTACATATACATTGAAGAGAGGGCTCCTGGTAATAATAATCCACAGCAAAACTCCCAGCATTATGCATCCTATTTCTGGCTTTAATATAAGATTATATAATATGATATGAGATAGGAGACACTTCTTCACACAGAGAGTTGTTACAATCTGAACAAACTCCCCAGCGATGTGGTTGAAGCTGACAATTTGGGAACATTTAAAAATAGACTGGATAGGATCCTTGGATCACTTAGTTATTAATGGATACCAAACAAGCACGATGGGTCGAATGGCCTCCTCTCGTTTGTAAACTTTCTTATGTTCTTATATACAGTGACACTTTTCTTTTAAATTCAACTTCATTAAGTTTTGTTCAATAGTATTTCATGTGTTCAATAGTGTTCATGCTAATGAGAAGAATATACTATTTTTCCACAATCAGCACCTCAGCATTAAGCCTTCTTGAACAACAACAAAAACAAAATATCATAAGAGATGATATAATGTGTACAAGGCACCGGTTTGGGGAGGTGAGGATGGAGCGGTCTTAGGACCTGACATAAGTACGTGTCAAGTATATCCAAGACAAATTATTTGGTTCTTACAGAATGCACTGTCTGGAACAATTTGGTAATTTGACAATGTGGCATTATTAAGGGTTTGGAAACAATCCCTATATAATTATTCAATGTAATCACGGTAGTAAGATAGAAAGGTTTTTTTTTTGTTTTTTATGTAGTCATGACTTAACCTTTAAGGGTGTTATTTATTTGTGCCCACTATATTCTTTCTGGCATATACATCTCCTTTTCATGAAACAGTTGATTATAGATAATACATTTTGAAAGGAATAAAAACATACATATTTGTAATATATTCCCTTTGATATATTTGGAGTATGGGATATATGGAAACAAACGTGTTTTGAGTTTTTCTGTGCTTACTAGTCTGTGGCTTTAATACTCAAATATCAAAACACTTCTGTCTCCTTTGTTCTCCAGCAATTGCTTCACATTTGCATTTTAAATGTATTCTTTAACTTCCTCAGTGTCTTCCCCTCCTGACACTTAACTTTACTTTTCCACAAAGAACCTTAACAGTCCCTGGCTTCTCTCTGTGTGTCAGATGTGTCTGACAGACAGATTGCTCCTCAGAGCATTTCTTGTCTCTGGTTGCAATCTCTTTTGTAAAGCAGATGTTTTTTTCTTGGAATTCGATTCCACTTCATAAATCATGTAAAGTGGACTACCGTTTCAAATATATTCTAAAAAAGAAAATAAATTAGGGGATAAATTTAATGAACTTGTTTTTAAGATCCGTTCAGTGCTCTGTTTAAAATATCCATAGCAAATGTATAACATTAGCTAAGATTTGGGGTAAATAGAATTTGAGTGTATGTGTAGGTCTCTTTTGTAAATAAAAAGTAGCCCAAATCTGTGTACGGGTCTTCTTTTTAATATGACATCAGAATAATACATGTAACTGAAACTGACACCAGCTGCAGCACAAACCAGGGACATGTTGAATGCTTTTTAAATTGTGAGTTTAAAATGTTTCTCTGTATCCTCCTGTATAGATACAGAATGCATATACATGACCTAACAGATTTGGAGACCATCTGTAATACCTCATGTTTTACTGTACAGCCTAACATTTGTGAATTGTGAAACTGAACTCAATTCATTTCAGATATTTAGTATACATCATACTTTTAATCTCCCATTTGATTGTATATCTGTATCTACCAATATGTATATCGTATAAGTGGGTGGGAGAGGAACTTAGTGTTTTTCTACTTAAGTCACTTTAAGGGAATATATTGAAAGACATGAATCACTGTTTTATTTTGCTCCTTTCTCTGTGCTCCAGGTGCATGTATATGAAAATGGTTTCTTGTAGATCTGTGGGCCATTATTGTACATTGTCCTTCACTGTTAGAGCTCATTACCAGCCTGGCCATGATATTTCTTCTTTAGTAGAAAATAAATCAATCAGCTGAACACTTTTGAATGTTGTTTCTTAGGCAACAGACAGAACACATTTTTTCTTGTGAAAGGTCATCACAGACAACACGACTGCAGTGAGCACATTATAAAAAAATGTACCTTCAACAGTTTTGTTTATTCTTCTCCCGAAAAAGAGAAATTCAAATAGGACAAAGGACACTGTAGTACTACCCTAAAAATGCATAATCCCAAAGAAACTAATGGGCACAAACAATAAAAAGCAATGAAGACTTATCGAAGTTAATAACTGAATGTTGTATAAAGGGATAATGATGTTTGGGTGAAGCTAAAACAGCCCAACACCTCTCAAATCAATCCCACTTCTTTCAGCTGTCCTGCCAATTTTACTCATTGTCATCCCATAGGCAAAAACTCATTTTTTTGTGATTTTACTGATCGAAACCTATATCCAAATCAAGCTTTTGGCAAACATTTCTGAACATGACATTTTCTGCATTGAAGGCTACTGCTATCCTATGACTGGATTAAATAAAAAAAAATAAAAAAAATGTTCACATGTCACAAGTGAAAAGCTGCGAGAAAATCCCTGTGCTTAATATTGCTATTTCACTTCTCACTGTATTAATCCAAAGATTTTGATCTGCGAAGTGTGAGGAGCTATACACTCACCTAAAGGATTATTAGGAACACCTGTTCAATTTCTCATTAATGCAATTATCTAACCAACCAATCACATGGCAGTTGCTTCAATGCATTCAAGGGTGTGGTCCTGGTCAAGACAATCTCCTGAACTCCAAACTGAATGTCTGAATGGGAAAGAAAGGTGATTTAAGCAATTTTGAGCGTGGCATGGTTGTTGGTGCCAGACGGGCCGGTCTGAGTATTTCACAATCTGCTCAGTTACTGGGATTTTCACGCACAACCATTTCTAGGGTTTACAAAGAATGGTGTGAAAAGGGAAAAACATCCAGTATGCGGCAGTCCTGTGGGCGAAAATGCCTTGTTGATGCTAGAGGTCAGAGGAGAATGGGCCGACTGATTCAAGCTGATAGAAGAGCAACTTTGACTGAAATAACCACTCGTTACAACCGAGGTATGCAGCAAAGCATTTGTGAAGCCACAACACGTACAACCTTGAGGCGGATGGGCTACAACAGCAGAAGACCCCACCGGGTACCACTCATCTCCACTACAAATAGGAAAAAGAGGCTACAATTTGCATAAGCTCACCAAAATTGGACAGTTGAAGACTGGAAAAATGTTGCCTGGTCTGATGAGTCTCGACTTCTGTTGAGACATTCAGATGGTAGAGTCAGAATTTGGCGTAAACAGAATGAGAACATGGATCCATCATGCCTTGTTACCACTGTGCAGGCTGGTGGTGGTGGTGTAATGGTGTGGGGGATGTTTTCTTGGCACACTTTAGGCCCCTTAGTGCCAATTGGGCATCGTTTAAATGCCACGGCCTACCTGAGCATTGTTTCTGACCATGTCCATCCCTTTATGACCACCATGTACCCATCCTCTGATGGCTACTTCCAGCAGGATAATGCACCATGTCACAAAGGTCGAATCATTTCAAATTGGTTTCTTGAACATGACAATGAGTTCACTGTACTAAACTGGCCCCCACAGTCACCAGATCTCAACCCAATAGAGCATCTTTGGGGTATGGTGGAACGGGAGCTTCGTGCCCTGGATGTGCATCCCACAAATCTCCATCAACTGCAAGATGCTATGCTATCAATATGGGCCAACATTTCTAAAGAATGCTTTCAGCACCTTGTTGAATCAGTGCCACGTAGAATTAAGGCAGTTCTGAAGGCAAAAGGGGGTCAAACACAGTATTAGTATGGTGTTCCTAATAATCCTTTAGGTGAGTGTAGTTAGCCAGGGTGACTTGTAACAGCAGTTCAAAACACTGGTCCTGGAGGATCACAGTGTTGGCTGGTTTCTTTCCAGCTGAGCTCTTATTGTAACCCTTTATGATTTTTCTAACAGGATGTGAATAGCTTAATTAAATGAAAGGATGCTGATCTGTTAAGATCTGTTAAGCCAAAATGTTGCAATGGACAAATTGTTTTAATTTATCATTACAGTTATTGTTTTATTAGTAAGTACTTTCAATTGACCTAGGACTTTGGAGTTTTTATCTAGTATCAAATATCAGAAGAAATAATTGCTGAATAAAGTCCTTTTATCTAGTGACCCACATACATAAAACCCACAATGGTCAAATCCTCTGAAAACAAGACTGGGTTGATGCGCAGGTTACCGCAAGACTTTACTAATACAAACTCTGATTAGCGGTGAGGTTGATCTGCATGAATTAACCTTGAGGCTGTTTTGTTTTATACAGATATAGGTTTATTAAAAATGTAAATAAACATGTATTTGCAAAGATAGGATAGAGACAAGCAGGGTGGATAATATTAAAAGTAAGAGTGAGAGGAGATCTATACAAAACTAGAGTTTTGACTCGAGGCACAAAACATGTCGAATAACATTACATATTATGTATTAAGTATTATGATTATGTCACAAATGTAGCCGTCTACGCCACCTAGCTTTTAACAGGGCCAGGACCTCTACATTAGATATTACCACACTACACTCCCTTTGCCCCGCTAACAGGTGTTTCTTTGATCGCTGGTTCTGGGACAAGACACAAACAGGGACTCCAGTTACAAAGATTTATTGATAATATTCAAACCAAATTCATAATTCTGACAAAATGTCTGACTAAATAAGGTCACTTGTCTAAAAGACATGGAAGACGAACCCCTTCCAACATCACTTCTATCCCCGGAAATACAACAACAAAAGCAGGCCTTCTCCCTACCTCCATGATTCCCAGCCACTTGCCCTACAGTAGCCGGGCCTTCCAGTTTAAAGGTCCTCGTCGGGGTCCTTCTTGTTGTAGTTGGGGACACTCCTGTCGGAGGTCGCCGGCTCGATTACACTGTGCACAAATTGGCCGGCCCTGCTCATCCAGCGTAATGGCAGACGTTGTTGATATTGCCCGTGTACCCCTCTCCCCTTAGGTCCAACTGATGTAACCACAGGTGGTCTTTCTCCTAGGTCCGCTACCTGTCGCTGCAGCTCCTCCTGAAGGGTTTGTTTCCATTCCTCTAAGGACAGGTCAGCCACCCAGGGAGCTGGGACAGCAATCCTCTGACTGCTTACCGGGAAATCTTCTGGCCAACTTCTTTCTCCAAGTCCTTGGCTTCCTGTACTAAGGTTTGTAAAGAAAGGTTAAAATTACGACGTACCTGTCATTTCTGGATGGGCCCAAGTTGAAGGCCCGAAAGCAACTGGTCCCGTATAGTAAGTTCATCTTCCCCTTGATCGCCCGAGCCGTCTGGTTGCCACTGTTGTGACAATTCACGCAGCCGGTGGAAAATATCCCCCATCCTTTTCTGTGACTGAAAGAAGCATGACCGTAAAGTATTAGACGTGGGGCACTCCCCATAGATCTTATCAAGTGCAGTAAAGATACGTGTAATGGTAGCTTTTTCCTGAGTAGACAATAGTACGACCTCACGTTTAACTTCCCCCTCTAACAGGTACAACACACAGTCAACCTTTTGTGCCTCGGTCAACCTCTGAGCCCGCAACCAAGACTGATTCTTTGTTTTCCACTCTTCATATTTTAAATCCCCCTTCCTCCCCTGAAATTTAACTGCCCAAGGGATCCCCATAAACCATGGTCAGACTACTCCTCCAGCACAAACCAGCTCTACCCCATTAACTTCCACACCTGGTGGGGCTGTACTGGGGGACCCAGCCATATCCATTCTCACTACCCCACCTACTTCATGCTCCCTGTCCATGCCTGTGTACCAGAAATCAGCGATCCTGCCAACTTTTGCCAAAAAGACGTCAGTGTCACAAATGTAGCCGTCTACAGCACCTAGCTTTTAAGTGGGCTAGGACCTCTACATTAGATATTACCACACTACACTCCCTTTGCCCCGCTAACAGGTGTTTCTTTGATCACTGGTACTGGCACAAGACACAAACAGATACAAAGATTTATTGATAATATTCAAACAAGAAAAAGTCCCAGTGAATCCGGATGGGGTCTTCACAGCAGTACAAAAATCTGGACTATAATAATTCTAAAATACCTTAGTTCAAAACCAATATAAAACTCCTATAAACTCCCCTCGGAAAACTAACAAAATACATATACAGACTCTCGATCCAATCAGTTTATAGACAAAAACAAAAAGAAAGCTATGTTAGTCAATAGACAAAACCAAAATAAAATTCGAAACCAATCACAAATCCAATCAAATAAATCCCCCAAAAAACTAAGAGAACAAAAGAAACATTAGAAAGTTTACAAACGAGAGGAGGCCATTCGACCCATCATGCTCTTTGGTGTCCATTAATAACTGAGTGATCCAAGTATCCTATCCAGTCTGACTTTAAATGTTCCAAAATTGTCAGCTTCAACCACATAGCTGGGGAGTTTGTTCAGATTGTGACAACTCTCTGTGTGAAGAAGTGTCTCCTGTTTTCCATCCTGAATGCCTTGAAGCCCAATTTCCATTTATGTCCCTGGGTCCATGTGTAACTGCTGATCTGGAAAAGCTCCTCTGGTTTGATGTGGTCGATGCCTTTCATGATTTTGAAGACTTGGATCAAGTCCCCATGTAGTCTCCTCTGTTCCAGGGTGAAAAGGTTCAGTTCCTCAGTCTCTCAGTAGGACATTCCCTTCAGACCTGGAATAAGTCTGGTTGCTCTCCTCTGAACTGCCTCTAGAGCAGCAATATCTTTCTTGAAGTGTGGAGTCCAGAACTGTACACAGTATCCAGATGAGCCCTAACTAGTGCATTGTACAGTCTGAACATTACTGCACTTGTTCTCAATTCTACACTTTTGACAATATACCCTAACATCCTATTTGCCTTTTTTATTGCTTCCCCACATTGTTTGGATGGAGAAATTGAGGAGTCAACATAGACTCCTAGGTCTTTCTCATGCATTACTTCCTCTAGTTCTGTTCCTCCCATAGTGTAATTATAGTGGACATTTACATTTACCTACATGTTACCTGCATGTAATACCTTGCACTTGTCCACATTGAATTTCATCTGCCAGGTGTTGGCTCACAACTGAATATTATCTAAGTCCCTTTGAATAGCCTGTGCTGCCGAGATTGTATCTGCTATTTTAGTATCATCTGCAAATTTGACAAGTTTGCTAACTATCTCTGAATCCATATTATTAATATAGATTAGAAAAAGCAAAGGCCCTAGTACTGATCCCTGTGGAACTCCACTAACAACCTCACTCCAGTTAGAAGCAACTCCTCTAATCGACACCCTGTTTCCTATACATCAACCAGTACATAATCCATCTACTTACATTACCCTGAATGCCTACAGCTTCCAATCTGAGGATCAGTCTTTGGTGTGGAACCTTCGCACACGCTTCGCACACGCTACTCCACTGGCTCCCGATAGCGGCACGCATTCAGTTCAAGACTTTGACCCTCACCTACCGCTGTCTTGACCACACTGCACCAAGCTACCTTCACTCGTCTCTCCATACATCCCCTCCAGACCACTGCGCTCCTCCAGTGCCAGAAGACTAACTCTGCCTCATCTCCACTCTCTTTCCTCCAGAGCCCGCTCCTTCTCATCCCTGGCCCCTAAATGGTGGAACGACCTGCCCACCTAAGTCAAAACAGCAGAGTCCTTGACCTCATTCCGGCGTTCACTCAAGACGCATCTCTTCCGACAGCACTTGTAATATTAGTCCTCTATCCCTGCTAGATAGCACTTCAGCTTTTTTATGCTCCTCGCGTACTGTACTTGTGTAAATTGTAAATTGGAATTTGTAAAATGTATTATTTTGAATTGCTATGTTTTAGCTAAATTGAATTTGTAATGATTGATGCCTTGTACTTCTCTGTATTTTTGCACTTTGTTTGCACTTATGTTGTAAGTCACCCTGGATAAGGGTGTCTGCCAATAAATATAAAAAAAAATAATAATAATAATAATAATAATAACCTTCTCAAAAGCTTTTTGAAAATCTAAGTATATCATATCATATGCTTTCATGTACCAGCATGTAGTTTGTATTTGGGTTAGTTGCCCTGGTCTATGGAATATATAAAGTGCCTTGACTGTTTGTGTTTCACAAAATAAATCTTCAATTGGAATGTGATGCTAGTCTCTGTGGAGACGGGCATGGCAGCCCATATGTCAGTTGAGGGGGCTCCAGCATGGATGTGTTACCTGTCGTACTTTGGTGAGAGCAGGCCTGTCGTAAAACACAGAACTTCAAAGCTGTCTCCTTAAGTCCTTTACCACAATCCTACATTTCTCAGTTAGCAAGGTATATGTATTTCTGTATATATTTGGCAAAATAAGGTCTTATGATTTACACGGAATAAAAAGGTATAATTTGGGACTTGTTTTTCATCGATGGTCAATTTTCTACTGAGGCCCCCCATCCCATGCAACCTCCGGAAATTGGCCCTCCATCACTAGACAGAGCATTAGCAGGTTGCTTCTTGCTGGTTATTTTTTGTTTCAAAACAGCAGGAATGTTGTGTGAAACAGGAGTTGTGAGAAGTGTTTTCTTTTTTTTAAATACACGGTTTGCAGCACGAGATTTATCGATTTAGTACTGCAAATGGTTATGTGAATAGTTTGCAGTGTGAACATTTATTAAATCCTGCCCTTAAACTTGGGCTCAGGGCCAAGGTAAGTGAAAGGGTTACAAAAACGTTCAGAGTAACCTTAATGAATATAACACTTTTTTTCCTATAAAAAAATTAAATTTCAGTTCAGGGAGCTATGGTGTTTATACAATACAAAATAACAGCTAATATAGGAGAAAATGTGAGAAAAAAAAAATCAACCTTGAAGCATAAAAGTGGTTAAGAACGGCATGGAGTCTAAAGGGGGGGAGAGGGGGAGTGGTTGCCTAGGGATTAGAGTTTGCTGTATGTTGTGTGCATTTAAAGTGTGACTGTACACATTTTGCGAACACTAATACTAATTATATGCATATCAGAAGACGGGCACAACAAGGGCTTGTGGTGTAAGGATGCTGCTGTGATGTATTTGTTAATGAGAGCCGTGCTAGCACAAACCAAACAAGTAGTTGAGGTCACTCTTTTTAGCGTTTTTTCTTTTCACATTTGGATGATTCCCTTAATGAAGCCATCAACTGGAATACCCATATATGATATAATACTGAACCCTTTTTAGTCTTCCAGTTACTCTAAGTGGTGCCGACCTTAACAGCGACCTTTGTGCTGAGGGATGGCTTTCTTTTTTTTATTTTCTTGCAGTCGCTTCCTAGGAAACCATATTATAATTTAAACAGCCGTGTCTGAAGCAACATGATTCGAATTCGCATATTTTGATTCTTTGATTTGGGTGGCTTCCTTTTCATGACCCTTGCCTTGTTTCTGTGGTTTTCTGCAAAACTTACCCTTTTCTGTCTTGGTAACCTTGTAATTGGATACATTGAAAACAAAAGGCAAAAACACAAATTTCACATTCCAAAATTATTCCTAACTCCATCCCAAAAACACATAAATACACATGTATGGCACATGAAGACTGAGGAGGATATTTAAACCAAACAACTGAAACACCACACCCTAAAGTGGAGGATAGGAGAGCTTTCCCTCAG
This sequence comes from Amia ocellicauda, assembly GCF_036373705.1. NCBI lineage: Eukaryota > Metazoa > Chordata > Actinopteri > Amiiformes > Amiidae > Amia > Amia ocellicauda. The sequence goes on from NC_089855.1 coordinate 17,378,905, forward strand.
TCTTGTCGCTCACCCCCTGATACTTGGTTCAGGTCTTTCATACTTCTTCAGCAGTGTCCTAAGATGCCTCCTTTATGTAAATCCCCCTCCCAACTAATCTGACTGGAGTTCCCCCCATTCTACACTACTAAAATTGGACCTTCCAATGACCTTATGCCAGTGCTATTCAACACTAGTGTTGTGCCTAATAAATAGCAGGACATTTAACAGCTTGTAATGTAATGCCAGTTCAGGGCATCTGTCAGATTGTGAAATGACAATATTCATTAAAGTGCCTTGCAAAAAGCCTTCAGGCATATGGGAACTTTACTTTTCGATATAACTACTGACGTCTTACACTAGTTTCCAGTTCCTCTTCAGAGCAATCGGGAGTTCTGTATTTCTTATTCTAAAAAAAAAAAAAAAGATCTAGAAATATGTGATAAAACCAAACAAAAGCTATTGGGCCTTAATAGTGATGAAGAAATCGAATGGTTATTCTCAGTGTCTTAATTGGAAAGCTTGGGTCATTGGGAGCCTTTTAAAATATATAATTAGTCTGAAGTACAATTAACAGTGAATGTGTTGCAGCAGTAACCCCTTCTCAAAATAATAAATACAATTCAGAGAGCTGTATTCAATTATATTAAAACATCATAAGAAACCTCCTTGTAACCTTTCCAAAGTTGTATTGTTAAAAAAACAAATTCAGCAAAGATCATTAATTTTTATCATACATACAAAAATTAACATCACAGTCACATTCACATACATTATTAAATTTGCATTTCTTGTTTACAATTACTTCAGTAATTAGAAGAGGATTAACAACTATATAACAGGACATGGTTCAGAACTGACCAATTAGGTGTACATGGTACACTGGAGGCAAACAGATATTACATATTCACAAAACATTTTTTCTTTTTGAACCCTCAGTGTGCATATACATACATTTTACATTTTTAATTATGTTATGTAATACTCTTGGTCCTGGTACCCTGAGGTTATCATTCAATCTGTCAGACCTGCATTAAACTAATTTGCTTAATTAGAACATTGTAATTCCCGACCTGCTAGAAAAGTATCATGAAATGACCAACTTTTTGGTGGTGAAAACTAGATCTAATTTAAAAAATGATTAGTTTAAATAAGTAAAGGAGAATAAAGCTGGAGAGGAAATCAGCCCAGCACATTATTAAATTACTGTACTGTGGCAAAGTATTTTGACTTGATGTACCATTCAGGAGGTCTGAAACTTATAGGCCTACATCTCAAGAGTATGAACACCATATTGTGTATTAAAACTGCAGGCTTTTTACAATTTCATAGCCTTATGTCTTCTTGCACCCTTATATATCCCCTGCTGGGTTTTTTGAAAGGTCTTAACTGTTTTACTCCTGTGACCATGGGGGCATTTCAGTAAACACAGTTCATGTTTTTATACAGATGGAGTTACCAGGGAGCTACAGTTGTTATTATTTAAAAATAAAAATAAAAATATATTCATGTTCAAAGGAATCTTTGATGTCAAGCCCTCCTTTCAGGCTGTGAGTCCTATAAAAAGCAGGGTGCAATTATATTGTACACTATTTTACTCTATTTTTGCACAATCTACCTCTATAAAAAAACATTCTTGCTTTTGAAAGCTTTATATTTTATTCTTAATATAATAAGTGGCGAAGATGCAAATTAGGGCTTTTTTTGTTGCTTGTCTACATTCTTCGTGGGAAATGCAATTTAGAGCATCATATTAAGCAAGCCAATGTTAGCCTATGCCACTGACTAAGATGAAATCTCATAACCACCAAAATGATATCCTGGTGCTTTGTCGCTTTGATGGGCATGCTTTATTCACATTTAATCTCGTACCCTGAGAGGTGATTCCACCCACCTGTGCCTCTGATTCAGACTGCAATTTGGAAATGAGAAATGGACAGGTTATAATGTGAATAATGGTCATGTGCAAATAAAATAAATGATCAGATGGAAATTGCCTTGCCTAATGGCTTGGCAATTAGCAGCCCTATATAAAAAGGCCTTAATGTCATTTTGGGGAAAAATAAGAGAGAGAGAGAAACAGGCTTTTAAAACACTAAAAGTAAGGCATTTTTAAAGCTTTGAACAGATTATAAACAGTTGAATGTTCTTCTTTTAAATTAAACTGAATGTTAGAAACTGCAGTGTTTATATTATTAAGTATGTAGACTAACCATTTCATTACTACGAAAGCATTTTGATCAAACATCCAGCACACACCAAATGAAAACCAGTGTTAACTCAGCATTGTATTGCTCATCCTCGTTCGTTACTATTTGCTTGCTAACAGAACTAGGCTACATTCTCTCCCCCACACAGAGGAATAGGGAGAGGGTAATGCAGGGATTACATTCAACACCTCCTGTAGTTAAATACAAATAATAAGAAAATTGCATCTCATTGTCGATTCAATTATCAAACTCCCATTTAGATAAATTCAGCTTGCCACACATCCTTGACAGTCTGTTGAAGTGCTTCTGCACTAGGCCTTACTATGTACACTGTTTTAGCTTATGAGTAAAATGTCAATAATCATGTCACATTCTTCTGAAGCAGATACAGGCCAATTGCAGTGATAGAAACTTTTGCCTGAAGTACGCGGTAGAGTTAAATATTCCCTGTGCAGAAGATGAATTGCTTTGCAGTATTTACAGATATTTTTCTTCTACTATTAAACCCCTGTTTACTCATGGTGCAGAGCTGTTGGAGCTGACATTTTTACCTTCTTCACAGTGTGAGCTGACAGATACACGTGGTTGGCCCTCAGATGAGATTATGGTCAGTTTTGGTTGGAGATTTTGTACTTTGTCAAAGTATACGTGCATAGCCTTTTCTACATTGCCACAAATTATATGGTGACCTTTACAAAAGACTGTAAAAATTGTAGCACTTTGAATATGTGCTTGTGAGTACCTGCTTTCATTGAACAGGCACGAAAATGTATTGAATGAAAGGAGACGATCGTTCTGCTTTTGCAAAATGTTACATGTCTGACAGATTATTAACACCAGCACTGTATTATATCTGCATACTTCATGCAATTATCGCTTTTATTTTGTGGCTGTTGGATATGTTATGATAAATACTGAAGTGCTGGACTAACTGCAGCATTAGATATCTGAATCTGAAGGTATTCAATTCAAAGTTTACTGGGTATTTTCAATATTTAAATTGGTTCCACCTAGTATTATTGATAATGGAATTCTACAATTGAAATTCTGAGGTAAATGTTTTCACAGTTCTCTACTCTGCAATTTTATTGTTTAATTGAACCAATCCAATAGCCTTTTGGTTTTTGGAAACAGATCTGTATTCCCCAACCCTGAAGTGTGCAGTGTTGTAATCTGAAATTAAATTACGCTATTATGAGTGTAATGTCATGATTTCATTGTACTCTGTATCTGTCAGCTGTTTTATTTCACGAGACATTCTTTGAAATAAGTTGATTAATGGTGTGCAATTTATGTAACCATTGTTTCTTAAAAGATCATTTATGTGAATATAAAGTGTACTCTTCTACAGCGAATGCACGCAATTGCTTTACTTGCTGCATGTACTTACTGAAGTTGTCTCATCTAATTTGCACAACACTACAATCTTATTCTACCACTAAGACTTTATAACCACGGCCAGGGTTTGCTACTATTGCTGTCTTCAATAGCGTCAGTTTTAAATGTAAACTTCTCACACAGTTCAATACATCAATTTTTAGAAGCATTTTGATGTACAACATGTGATATTATATAATAGATTATATTTAATACTGAACTGACCTTGTTCTTTCTTTGGAATCTAAGAGGATTAAGCTAACTTCAAAGACTGCATTTAGGACAGTATTAATGGATGCATTTTACTAGGCGACCTTACTTGTGATAGTAATGTATGTTATGTGTCTGCCTCTGAATTGTTTCTCTTTATAATATTGCAAAGTGTTGTTAAAAACTAGTCCTCTTCATCCCCCTTGACAACTCAGCTTTGATCCAAGGGCACCAAACCCCACCCACACAATCACTTATTTTATTTCACCGTGCCCCTGCTTAACAAGGGTCAAGGTTGGCTTTACAAATTGGACAAACTTAGGCTTTCCTTTCTTCAGAAATGATTCCCCAATCCCCACTTTGGCAGTTTGAACCTTTCTGGATCAGGTAATCATCAAACTTTGTGCTACTCTTCTAACCCCTAATTAAAGGGTCTTGTCAAGGATTTGTTGGTATCTTGGAAGATCACTAACGTTCAATAAATCCTGGTACATAACAGTTCTCAAAAGAACATGTGACAGGTTTATGTTTAGGGGGAAAAAAGGAACAAAGCTTAATGTCCTAATTGTTTCAAAAGATCTCTTTAATCTGATCGCTGATACTCCTTGCTCTAGTACTGCTCATGTTATACCAAGAGCCTTCTGTCAAACTAAATTACTCACTTTCTTGTGGATCACAACAATGGACCAGCTTTACTGGAAGAGTCTAATGATTTACATATAGTTGCCCTTAGGTGCATTCCTGTCTTCAGGGATAAATATGATTTTGTTTATGACTGCACAAATATGACACCCATTAGAGATGCTGCTCATACATATCCTGTGCATACTTACCAGACGTTTCCAGGAATTAAAGTAGGTTCACCATGTATGAAAGCTGGCTTAAGTAAGTGGCTAGAGGTTATACAAAATCTTAGTTAAACACTTTTTACCTCTGGAGGCAAACACTAATCTGAATTATTACTGCAAAATGCCAGTAAGACCAATGTTAGGAAGATTTGTAGATTTTAGTTTTCTTCTCTGCGGGAAGTGGGTGGATTGCCATGGGGAAAGTCTCTGTACCGTCTGTCCTTGTATTATGACTGCACATAAAACAAACTTTTAAATGTTATTATTATTTTTTTTTTTATTTCTTGGCAGATGCCCTTATCCAGGGCAACTTACAACATAAGTGCAAACAAAGTGCAAAAATACAGTGAAGTACAAGGCATCAATCATTACAAATTCAATTTAGCTAAAACAGCAATTCAAAATAATACATTTTACAAATTCCAATTTACAATTTACACAAGTACAGTAAGTGAGGTCCTACATCCTGGACGGTGAAAGCTAAGTGCTGTCAAGATGTAGGGTCACAGTCAAGGGCTACGGGAAAGGGAGCAAGGAGGAAAACAATCAAGAACGCGAGAATCATAATAAAAACTGTGAAGTGCTATCTAGCAGGGATAGAGGACTAATATTACAAGTACTGTCAGAAAAGATGCGTCTTGAGTAAGCAACGGAATGGACTCTGCTGTTTTGACTTCAGTGGGCAGGTTGTTCCACCATTTAGGGTTCAGGGATGAGAAGGAGCGGCTCTGGAGGAAGGAGAGTGGAGAGGAGGCAGAGTTAGTCTTCTGGCACTGGAGGAACGCAGTGGTCTGGAGGGGATGTATGGAGAGACGTAATAATGTTATAATGATATAATGATGTTCAAATAGCCAGGCACGTGTTCAGGTGAGAGTGATGAGGATGTTAGCCTGATGGCCCTCACTCCCTAGTGATGCGTAGCCAGTGTTGAGGACAGTTCTGAGAAAGACACTGTACAGAGTGGCACAGTGCTGTGTAGTTGCTGTAATGCTTTGGTTTAGTGGTACCTCCCTATTGTTGTCATGGATATATGGACTGAACAAGCACCTTAGTTTAGGTTCAGTCTGAACAGTGTTTTCCATGTGTGTTTTGTCATATGTTTGGTATCTATATTCAACGATCAATTGATAGATATATACAGAACACAGTCCAGTTTGTATTTTCATTGCTCTCGTTGTCATTTTTAATCTTCACATTATATACAGCTCTGGAAAAAATTAAGAGACCACTGCATTTTTTTTTAATCAGCATCTCTACATGTATGGTGGCCATTCCATTCATAATTATATTTGGAATTTGGGAGAAATGTTGTCAGTAGTTTATAGAATAAAACAAAAATGTTCATTTTACCCAAACACATACATAGTAAAACAAGAGAAACTGATTTTGTCCAGAGCTGTATTCTCGTCAATTGTGTTTAGCAAATAAACATTTTACTGTCTTTAAAAAAAAAAACAATTGTAATCCACAAGTGTTTGTTTGCTTTGTCACCCTCCAATCTACTAGACTGTGAATTAATGTGGTTGTTGATACAACCCCTCTAAATTACATGGCAGGAAAGAAGACTGCTTATCCTCCGAAACATGCACCGTCAACCAGCCTGATTTTTTTCATACTAGAAGCAGTAGAGTTAAGTCATCTGACCTGAGGGACCAACACAGCTGCCAATGATTACACCTGGTAATCTACAGGGGTGCTGTTGATCAGAAAGTTGAGGATGCCCCAGCACACGTACTTTCATCTCGGACAAATGATATACCTCAAATTGGGGAATCCTGTCACAGTTTTAATGGCATAACTCAGAAGTGAACCAGTAATCGTTGAACTTTAAAGCTTTTTACTTCAAGATATTTTGCCCATTAAACTACCTGGGAGTCACTTGTTTTTAACCATCTCCAAATAAAAAGTTTAGTAAAAAGCTATTTTATTCAAAGCCCAGAATGCTAATGTCAAAAACCTGTATGTGGGTCACTGTTCTTGATAAGACTGTAAGAGGACGAGAATTATAATATACAGGTGAACATACATGGCAGTGTGGATTTTTCTGTGAGATTTCTGAATGAATTGGAACCTCTTAAGGTCACCTCAATGACTCAGTGATATTCTCCAAACATCTCTGCTTTTAACCCTTTCAGAGCTGGCCTCTTTCTGCCTCTGTTTGGTTATTTTTCTTTTTGAAATTTGGAAAGTCTTATAAATAATGCAATTTGTATTTTTAACTTACATTGTTAAAGGGGAACTCCACCAAAAATCCATAATTTCTCGGGTTATTTTGTAGGTAGAAACATTTTCTGTGGAGTGAGTTTTTCATGTCCATCTCATTCTATGTATCAGCAATCAGAGATCGAGAAATAGGTAATAAGTCATGGGGGTGCTAACTCTGGAGCTTCTTGCTGGAAGCCAATGGAGGAAATCAGAAAAGTCTCTAAAATCAGAAAATAACATTTTATTTTTAAATTATTTTCGTGACTTTTCTGATTTTCCCCATTGACTTCCAGCAAACCAGCTCCAGAGTTAGCACCCACGTGACGTCACAGCATATTTCTCAATATCTGATTTCTGCTACATAGAATGAGCTGGACATGGAAAACTCACTCCACATAATATGTTTCTACTTATAGAATAACCTGAGAAATTATGGATTTTTGGTGGATATCCCCTTTAAAGCTTAGAACATGACAAAAATTAATATCAAGATATTAAAAAAGTAAAAAAAAAACATGAACAATCTACTCAGCTGATGTAGAATTCTGACATTTAAGCAACTAAACAGTGATCCCAAGGACAAACGGGTTAATCGGGTAAACCTAGCTTGTGCACTTGAGACTTTTCAGACTTGGAGGTAGTGAATGATCACCGACACGTGGTAAGTGTGTAATGAGTAAACCGAACCTAGTAATTTCATAAAAAAAATTACAAGTTGTTTATGTCAGCTCTGCTAGTTAAATTATACTGCTGAATAAAACATTTTTAAAGTTAATTATGTTCAAGTCTAAAAGTCTTATCTGTACAGGTTTCCTAACTACCTCACTGAAAATCGTTGGTTCTGTAGCGTTATGTTGGGTGTATTTTGATAAGAGCATTTGGGCTCTGAGCTGAAGCACTGATCTAAAGAAGACCTCTCCCCCCCCAAAGTTATCAGATTTCCTTAGCTCATTTTATTGGAACTGATTTGCATCAAAGTGACAGTTTTGGGGAGGATGGCACCGAGAAGAGGCCAAATAGTTTGGAATTCTGCTATGAAATGTCTGGAGAAAGGGGCCTGTAGGTGATAAAAACTCTTTGAAGTGGACGAGAGCCGAAATCCCGACATAGAGCTACGAACCCAGGCCAACCGGCATTTCCAAAAGATGGCATGGATTGACATAGTCATAAATCAAGCCCCCCTCCAATAGGACACTGGGGGCTGAAACCAAAATCCAATCTCAAAAACTCAAGAACCAATCACCTATTGATCTGACAGACTATAAGGAACAGCGGACAGTCTTTATCTTTCTCTCTCTCTCACCTGAACCAGTAACTCGCTGCCACAGCTCAACCTGTAGCTCTGTTGCCAGAACCAGAACCAGAAACCAACCAAGTCTTTGCCGGCAACAGAAGAGTTAAACTGGGAGAAGGAGATTGAGCCGTACGAAGAATTCTTTTAAAGGACTTTATTAAATAAAGAACTTTACAGACTGCGCTGCCCGCCTGTGCCCACCTGATCAGTGGAGTTTTACAGCTGGACAATTGACTAAGTCGACTGTATATGAAAGTGTCAGTCATTTAAATAGCTATTGAGTCTTAAGAAACTTGACCCTTGGAACGAACAGGGCCCTGCTTTCCTCAAAGACTTTGTCTTCAAGTAACTATGGTGGAACCCTGCTTACAAAGAAGATTTTGGAGCCTTCAAACCAGTGGAAAATCTGTTTGGAAAGGACTCTACATTCGCGAAACCCCAACTTCCAGGTGCATCGACTGAGTGGAAGTTCTTGGACAAAGCCGAACCGGACTGCCTTTGTTCCAAACCACACGGACCTCGTGCCGTGTGCTGTTATCTGAGCCCGAAGACAGAGAGGCCTCTCTGTGACGAAGTTCAGATAAGTTTAACAGTTTGGAGTTCATGATTCATGACATTTGAGAAATCAATTAGAAATGTTAATCTGTGATTCATAACTCTAGAATGTGTAATATCATTTAGTTTTCTTAAATATAAATGTGTGTTGCATTAAACTGTTTTGTTGATAATTTTAGAAATAAAATCTGTGAACGCCGAGAAATATCTTCTCATTCCTGTGTAACTGTTTAGTCTGAAATTGACACAAGTTAATAGACATTAGATTATTGGTGGCCCTGCCTATCCTTAATCATTGAATAATAATCAGTTAAGGGAAATTGTGGTAACAAGTAATGATAGGATCTTTTTCGGCACCTAAATGTAAATGAGACTGATATATATGTAACGAGAAGTTACCAGACATAAATAATAACCTGCATAGTTATTTAATGTCTGACTAATAATACTAACGAGAGACTCACCTTCGTCTTACTAACCGGTATTGTAGTCAATGTGTTTATAACCTTTTTTGTTTAACGATTTGTGTGTTATCATATGCGATCCCATGGTCTTTGATTTGGTCACGGAAGTGATTTGTCTTTGATTTGTTGATCTAGAGTTGAATTTTAATTAGTTTTCCCCTTTTGTATAACTAGTGTAGTGCTACATTTAGTCTTTGTTTTTGAATAAATTTGACAATTTATATCTTTGGAATTGGTGTCTGCGTCCAATTATTACAGAAATTGAATTCTACAAGATTCCAGGATTCGTGGTAAGGTGATACTATAAATTCACTTCTTTAATTGAAATTTATAAGTGTACCTTACGCTACAGTTCTTTATCAGTTCCTACATCTCCCTTTATGGTAACACATTTTTAATAAAATAAAATAAAAATCTGAACAAATAAAGAATATGTATAATAAGTCAAAGTGGACAGTTTGGTGGAGAGACTGAATGTTAAAAACTAGAATATGTGCTTCTTGGATGTGTCATAATTGCAGTCTGCCTTGTCAGAAGTTGACAGCTCTATGCAGTGTAATTGCCCACTTTTCATTAACCATGCTATTGAAGATAGGGCCACACTATCTAAGGGCTACAATTATTTGTTTAATTTCAGGTTTAACTGCGTCACACCGTTACACAGGGCCAAGGATCAAGCATTTGAGTGGCTGAATGCTTCTGTTGCTGTCACTGTTAAAAGAAGAGATATGTGTCACTCTAATGGGTCTGGAGAGAAGGTAAAACTATTTTTGACTGGGTCTATATATTTGTAAAAACATGAAAAGAAACAAAACATATTAGGGTTAACGGACTAATATTTAAATTTGTGTTTAGGGTATATGAGTACAACACTTCACTGATTAATTTGAATGTACTCCAGATCCTATTTGGTATTAAAAACTTCTGCATACCACATAGATGTAATTGTTTCAAATTGTGAAGTAATTGTTTCATCAACATTTAAATGTATGTTTTCATAAGCAAAATAAATAAATAAATAAACTTAAAAGAGTCCCCAAAAGTAATTGGAATAATTTTCTAAAGATTTGTATGTTTTGGAAAATAGGCAATATGGGATCTGTCTGCACATGGGAAGTGAATGGTTCTCCTATAATCTTTTTAATTCATAATTAACAATTTCCAAACTAAATTCTCATGTTTTATTTCCTTTATGTACATAATTGCTCTGCTTCAGAAGGGATTTCACGTTAATCTGAATTTATCTTCAATTACGTTGGTATTCTACTCACATGAAATATGAGATTAAAACCAGATTAAATGCGATTCTTCATTTTATAAAACAGACTTTTCGTGATTGTATTGTTAATAATTTGACATTCTCACTTCCTCTATCTGAAATGTTGAAATTGCTTTCATGATCTCCCTCATGCTTCCATACAGACACAAGCAGTAGTTTGGTCATTAAGTGGGAACAGGTATATTTCTTAGACTCTGTTTGTTAAAGTGGTAGCAAAGAATAGCTTATTTCCACCAAGAGAAATGTTACTTTTTCCAGCATGAAGCACATCTCCCCGATGCAGACTGTCACCAGGGTGCCCAGTGAGTAATAAGCTCATACTGGGCGAAAGAAGAATTTAGACAGAGCTGAGAAACCAGGAGCATCTCTGTGCAGGTGTGAACTAATTTTAATGTCAGTCAAAAGGAGCTCTTATTCCCACTGTCACTCCTGTGTATGGACATGTTTTAGTTTGCGCAGGATAACAGGCTTTTGAAAGCTCCATAAAATCTAAGCATTGATTGACCTTTGGGGAAATGCATCTATAGAAATGGACAATTGATTGGTATCATTCATCTGGACTCTTGGAGCTTAAATTTTCAAGTAACTTCCAGCAAAACAATGGGGTCCCTTTATTATATAATAATTTTGAGCAAGCTTCACAAGTCTTATCAGATGTAAAAGGAATAGATGGTTTCAACAGATACTTAAATAATTTAAAATGCCTTAATGGAAGATTTCATCACTGATGAAAGCAGGATATAATATGAAATAATAACAGTATAACAATATAGGCTGATATATTGTGGTGCTGTGCTTGGAGGGGTGGAAAATGGATGCCTTAAAGGTCACTACACCCCCCAGAAGGCCTGGAGGATGAATCAACTGTGCGGAGCTCCTGACCAGAAGGTCTCCCCTAAACACACCATTGTTGTTGGGGGAATGGGAGCTGGGGAGTAGGAGAAGGAGTAAGAGAGAGAGAGAGAGTAAGTGAGATGAGAGTGTGAAAGAGAATGAAAGAGAACTGAGAAGAGAAGGATCTTGATTTTGACCCCTGCTTTTGGACATTGGTGTCTGTGTTAACCAAGATCCTTCTCTTCATCACAGTTCACTCTCCCTATATATATATCATCTTAATTAGCCCTATATCAGTGGCGGTTCTGAGGGGGGGCCAGGGGTGGCCAAAGCCCCCTGTGGCCCCCCTAACTATCACCGCGGACAAAACACCCTAACACCACCCCCTGGAACATCGCAGACAAAAAAACGTCAACACCCCCCTCCCCGGGAACATCACGGACAAAACACCATATATTTGAACTTGCTTCTAACTGGGGCTTGGGGTACAACATCTATTTAAAATAAACTGAAAATAGGACTGAAAGACAGCAGAGTAGATATTTTAGATATTTTTGTGTTTTACTTAAGGCACAGATGACCATCCTTCAGTGGATTAACAAATAGCTTCAAACCAACACTTCAGACAATGAGATATACACAAAATATTATAATAATTAATTAAGTGAAGACTTATTCTCATCCAAGAAGGGGGCACTTATTTATGCAAAGGAAAGGTGATATTTTTAAAATTGAAATTAAATCACAAATACATATATGAACTGATTCAAGCAAGCCAAATCTTGTTTTTCTGTATGTAAGATTATGAGTGAAACAAGTTCCTTGTTATTTTGATAACCTTATAATGACACGCCCAGTACACGGAAAGCCTGCTGTGTTCTTGGCTGGTTATGTCTGGAATGTTTGAATTACTCCTTTCAGTTTCTAAAACTCTTAATCTAGATTGGGCAGATATAGATTTTACAATTACTTGGAACATATACATTTCAAAGGGATTTTCTGCCTAAAGGCATTGTCAAGTTTAAACAAGTACACTTTCTTCAGAAACCTGGAGTTTTAATTTTTTTTGTTCCCAATTTGAAATGTGCTTTGTATCATTATGAGCTTTTCAGATGAGCCATCTGTTTGAGTTCAATTGGGTTTATGTTGCTTTTAACGAATTTTACATGTAAATTAAAGCTGTAGTTTTCTACAACATACTGTTCATATTTTACCTATTGTAGGTACAAGCATATAATAGCATGATTTATCTTTAAAAACAAACAAAAATATGTATTATATGAGTTCTATATCTTGGTGATACTATTTTTTTAAGCATTTGTGTAATTATTGTCAAACTATTTTTAGAAACATCCTCAGAGAACCTGTGCAAATTGAACCTGTTCCATGCAAAATAATATAGTACAAACAAAATTTGTGTTTTTCTTTTCTTTTTCCTTCTGGAGGCTGTGTGCCTTTCTTAAAAACTCATTTGGACAAGTGAGAAAGTCTAAAGATTGTGTCTTTGAAATGTCTTACCAGCATTCCTGGTGTTATCTTATAATGTGCTTAGGTGTTAGTGCTTAGTGAGTGATTCTGGGTTTTCCATTCTGTTACTTCAACAGCTTATTAGATTCATAGGGAGCAAGAGATTGCAGTGTTTCATCCCACAACTACAACCACACGCAGAGTATCAAAGCACTGAGTTATTTGCAGACGTTTTCCTTCGAGTTATAATAAGATAAATATTAACTTCTCTCAAGCCAAACTGGCTTGCAAATCCAGATCCTAAGGTTAAAACTGGAAAACAAATAAGACACAATCAAATGCATGTATTTGTTGATGAAATAATATCAGCTTTATAGCACACAAGCTTCAGAGGGATCATCAATCATTTAATTCAACACTTCAACTTCAACACCGTGTGGGGAATTTCACATCTCATTGCCTACCTAGAAAAATGCAACTTGATATGTAGCTCTAATTCTGTCCTCTTCAAGACATTGCTGCTTTACTGATGATTTACAGTAGGAAAACAATGGAGGGAAACTATAGAATAATTTGCATGGAGACAATATTTGTGTTGTTTCAATTAGACAGAATAATAAACAATAACATTGCACCACTATCAAAAAGATTAAAGGATTTATTTGAACTTTTGGAAGATAAAGGAAGATAATGCTTGTTTTCTGATTCTGTCAGCTTCCTCTGCACATAATCCCTGGACGTTCACTATACCTTCTCTCACTTCTCTGCTTATCCTCCTATGGCCATTGAACTGTAGCTTTCCCTCACTTGTACTTTAGGAACGTTAGGTTTGCGAAGTCTCTAGCAAATCTTGAAAACTCCCCTCAGCTCAGATCTACTCCTATAGCCCCAATGATTAATGGATTTTAAAGCCTGAACCTTGATATGTGATGTGTGCATGGAGGCAGTTTATAATTCATTTGTGTTTTTGGATTGGACTTGTATAAAAGCCAATCAATACAGCCAAATGAATATTACTACTATAATGTCCCATTAGGCTGGTATTATGTTAGTGTTATTATAATAAGGAGAGTTTACTCCTTTAGAGTAAAATTACTGATCTCTTCTTCAAGTTGTGCTCTCAGTATGGTTCTCTCTAGAGGTCAGAATCAAACCGCTTTAAACTATAGTGAGGAGCCAAAGAACAGTGACATCATTACTACAGAATCAAAGATCCTGCGACCAGGCAAGCCTCTAATCAGTCAGTTAGGTTACATGTTAATGGACATTACATAGGATTATGTCTGCAGATAACTGAGACATTCCACACTTATCTTATTTCATAATATTATATTTATACATTTAATCTGGTAATCAATGTTTTTGTTGTTGTAAAACAAATAATGGTTATGTGCTTTCCCTCGAGTCCTAAGAGACATACTCGATTAACTAGAACTACGATGAAGTCTTCCTAATAGCAGCATGATATCTACTAATGAATCCCATGTTTATTTCAGTGCTGAGTTTCTCTTTAAACAACACCAAGTGATGTGCTGTCCAAAGACATATCATCCCTTATGAAGTATTGTTTTAAGTTTGGCCAAGAGGGAGTGTGGTAATATAGAAGTTGGTCCCAAGGTATTTTCACTAGGCCTCTTTTGAAAAGCCTTTGGAAACTCAAAAGTGTTTACTGTTTTTTCCATGCTTTGACAGAGTATCCCTAATTGCAAAGTTAATGATGTATTTGTATTCTTAATATGTAGGTAGGCTACTTGCAGTTGAGTACAAAACCAGTTTCAGCACACACACACACACACATTACAGACACAAAATACATTTAAAGCCTCTTACATTTTAGCATGTACCTATTGAATTTGTGAGTTGGCAGATGCATTGTTAGAGACCTTAGAAAATGTCAGCCTCTAGATGTGTTGCAATGTGGACATATGTTTTATTTCTTTTCTTGAAAATCGTGGATAAACTGATGTATTCTGCCATTCCACATTGAAGAAATTCCTCAGTGTGCTTGGCTCCATGGGCAAGAGTAGTTAGCCGAGACGGGCACATGTTTATGACAATGGGTAAACAATAGTAGACACGTCTGTCTTCTGAGAGGATGCCAAACAATCTTTGTGTTATGTGAACTCTACATCAAAGGACTGTGTTTTCAGCCAGGGTCCTGCAGTTACTTCTATGCTCAAAGCTTATGGATGGAACGTTTAATCTCATTTTACTCAACCTGCTTTGAATACCTAACGACAAACAGTGCAACTCTAACGTGTACAAGATGTTAAGCATCAGCTCAGCACAATGTGTGTGTTGTTAAATTATTCAGAGTGTTTTCAGACATGCATTAGAAACTGTAACACAGGTTTTGCTCTTCATTGGGGGGGAAACTGTTGTATTGATTCATTTTATTTAAATGCTGGCATGCAAATTATTTATTTCCAAAATAGATTTTACCCTTTGAAAATGGAGATGGAGAGGAGAGATTTTCTCATGCTGTGGTTTTCTTTCAAGAGCTAGTGGACTTCTGTTACAGCTTTTTCTTCTTTTTACCATTACATAGCTATAAAAAAAACTCATTCATGGTGCAATCAATTTGAAAATCGAGTAGACAAAATTATTTCTGTATTTCTTGCAAATGATTCCAGCCTCTTATTTTCAAATTACCGTATTGGTATAAACATGCTGGAACATACAGCTGACGGTTTCATTTTTCTTTTTTCTTTTTTTTTGCATTTATGTTTCAGTTATTAAGCTAAGCATACTTAATAGATGATAGCATGGTAAATAGAAATTACCATGATAAACACTAATTGCACATCACTCCAGGATGCTTAATGGAGATGCATCTTTTCAGCTAGACAGGTGCTTTTCCTTGTCTTAGCAGAGTGCTCTGTGCATTGATGCAAAGCCTATTGAAATGTCTCAGTTTTCATTTAAAGCCACAAACACAAACTGACACAAAAACAACAACACTGGGATTTGTTCATTTGGTTGCCAGAATAGTTAACGTTACCGGCTCTCTGGCTATCATCTAATGCAACACAATCCACCAATACATTTTATCCCACATTCACACCAATTAATCCCTGCAGTTTAATCATGACTAGCGAACAACAAACCAAATTCACACCTCTGAGTCCTAGACAAAGATCCCTACCCAGACAAGCAAGACTACAGTACCAATGATACCATTATGCCCAACCAGCCTGTAACCTGTAACCTGTAAGCATGTACTTTAAGCCACTTTCGCTACTTTCTCCTCATCTTGGAACCACACAGCGGACTGTTCTGGTATTCCCAGCCAGGATTGGGCAGCCAGGAGAAGCATTTTTCTGAGCTCTTGGCCTATTCACCCCAGGACCTCCCCCATATGCCACGGCTCAGTCCGTTGGTGTGGCAGTTGTAATGAGGGGGTTGAGTCGGGCCTTCAGGATGTCAGTAGAGCCACCTTGCACCATGTGGCTATAGGTACACATGTTAAGCTACATGAGTTTCAACAGATGTAAAGGACTATTCAACAGCTGTTGGTCTGCTACATGAAATCAATCTTGGTTGTTTAGTTTACTTTACTGTGGAAGGTGATACTTTAATACCATCCATCATTTATCAGACTGTCGGGACACAGAACAGCATGTTATGTGTAATACCTCAGTCGTTTTGATTGCTATCACTTTCAGGGATCAGATCAGAAATATGTGAAAGATTCCCTTCAGAGCTGTGGCATTTTACATTTCCTTAACTTCTGTTAAAAACTTGTATCGATCTCTAAAAAGGCGCAATGAACAGAATGCAGTAATATATGTGTGCAAACTATCAGATAATGAGAATAGTGAATACAATCTAAAGCTAACATGCATTCATGTTTTTCATTTTTGGACCTAAAAGCACACAGGCCAGTAAATATATTAAATGAGACCCAGCCCTGGCATCTCCATTGTGCTTATCTTCAGACCATGAGATGTAGGTAACACTAAATGTCTTAATTTAGTCATCCAACTCATGAAGATGAGTGCCTGTGATTTGGTACAGCTGTAAAAAATAAAATATGAAATAAATTAATGTGATTAAACATTTATTGACTTTGAAATGTATTAATACAGCAAGACAGCAAATCCTGGTTTCCTGCCCGGTTATGAATCAGGCATCTGAGCATGGTAATTAAGAAAAGGTTTGCTTATTAGACTTCTTTCAATCTTCAGATAATGTAGATAGATAATGAGGAATTCTACTTTGTACTACTTAACATGAAAGCTTTGCTGAAAACATCATTCATGTTCCCAATCTTTTGAACAGGATTATATTTTCACTCCAAAGCTAGAGTGGATTACACAGTATTGCAGAGGTTTTAAATCTCACCCATTTCCACACTATTTACATTTGTAAATGTGTGAGTGAAGAAATACTATAACTGCTCTATTTGTATACAGGCTTATGCATGAAGTACAATTATACACCAGCTTTATACATATGTACAGTGTATTTACAAACTATTACTAGCAGTTATTATATTTAATAATATTACCCACTTTTAAGTAATCTGGAAGTTGTAACTAATAAACTAGTGACTACATCAAAATGACTACTTGCACTTTAAACTTTGTATTGTGCTTATATTTTGTAAATCGCCCTGGACAAGGGTATCTGCTAAGAAATAAATAATAATAATAATAATAATAATAATAATAATAATAATAATAATAATAATAATAATAATAATAATAATAATAATAATAATACATCAGAAGTTATTCCTGAAATGATTCCAATATAATTAGAAACAGTTTACAGGCACCTAAACTTTGTCAGCAGTACGGTAATTGCATTTATTTACATTCAAATCCTGATTAATATCGCACTATCTTGCCATTCAGTATATTTCCAAACCCAGTGGAACAGACCACATACCCTGACTAGGAACTAAAGTGGAATTAAAAATAGATTTGCTTCAATACATTGTAAGGAATTAATGTAATTAATTTAATTAACTTAATTTAATCAAATCAGCTGTGAATCTAACTAAAAACATTTGTATAATAGTGTTATTTTAAGCCCTGGTTAGTTTCCTTACAGTTTTAAATCACTGCTAACTACTCCAACAGAAACTTGGCCAGCTCTGTTATGTGTCTGTCACAACGAAGCACTTGTTTTGTTTTTATCTCAACAACATATTAAGTCATGTCAACGTTTTGCGACCCAGTCTAGGTAAGATGAATGTTTATTTGCTTTTCAAGCTATTTAATTACTTAATATGTTGTCTAAAGCATGAGCTTTTGTAACCTCAAAGCTAACAGACAATTGCATGTCACTCTTTCACCTCAGCATTATAGACTATGATATTCAAACTTTTGTGTAGAGATAAGTTACAAGAATTATGCAAATGTTTCACAGGAGAATACATATTCATATGTGGTGTTGTTGGAGTTTTTTTGGACTGAAAAATCTATATAAATTCGGAAGGGATATATTTTGCACAACAGTACAATATGTAAGCAGTGTTTAAATACTTGTAACACAAACATGAAATATAGGATATAGCAATATGTTTTTAAATTGCACTGCATTTATCTGTATATTTTAAAAAAATTCTTACATTTCTCTTTTATTCTTGGCTTGTCTTCATTTTTTTTTCTTCTTTTACCTATAGTATGATTCAACCCAACCTAATTCAATTTTCAAAAGAAGGGATATGTTTGCTAAGATTTTTTTCCTCCTTCAAAAAATACTCCATGTGACTCATGCTTAACTACATACTACCAGGAAAATATAAAGATTTTATATCTTTTTTTACATTAGTGCCCTTTCAGGATTTTCAGCTTTTTCTCTCAGCTTCTATAAATAGAAACAGTCATTTGAAAACACCCTTTAGACCATGCATCACGCACCTTTGGACAAATTGTTCCCAGGCTCAAAATACTCCTACTAAAGTACGCTTCTAGCCTCAAAACAGACTCGGTTGCTCTTATCGTCACTAATTGTCAAGGATGTCACATAACAGCAGCCTTGGAATGCAATATTTATGAGAAAAAGGTGTTATCACTTGTTTTCTAGTATTGGAGTGCCTGCTAGTCACTGTCAGAGATTGTGAATACACCTGGCAACATAATACGGAGGGAGATTACCTTGACTGTAACAAGGGGCACATACACTGAATTTTTCCATTCAAGCCATATATAAAACAAATCCACACATTTATTCCTTTGTGTGTGAGAGTGAAAAAGAAAAGTAAAAATGTTTCTATTACTTCTGGGGTCTGTCTTGAATCCTTTGGATTGATCATTAGATTTTAGACGCCAACATCTATCTTAAAATGTGGAAAGTATTTTTACTTATGGCTGTGGGGTGTTGCCTGGTTCTCTCTCAGCTTTGGATCATAGTGCGTTATGATGGTGGATGTACTCTCACTATATAATTTCCATCAATGTTGGCATTCTCAAAACATCTTAGTGTGAGATTTAGCATTCGTAATACAACTTAGTCAAGGCATATTAATCTCAATAAGATATATACAGTTAGGTCCATAAATATTTGGACAGTGACACAATTGTCATCATTTTGGCTCTGTACGCCACCACAATGGATTTGAAAGGAAACAATCAAAATTTTCTTAAAGTGTAGACTTTCATCTTTAATTTTAGGGCAGTTACATCCAAAATGGGTGAACAGTGTAGGAATTACACCATTTTTATATGTGGTCCCCCAATTTTAGGGGCTCAAAAGTATTTGGACAAGCTAACATAATCATTAATTAAATTGTGAGTTTCAATACATGGTTGCAAATTCTTTGCAGTCAATGACTGCCTGAAGTCTGGAACCCATAGACATCACCAGATGCTGGGTTTCTTCCCTGGTGATGCTCTGCCAGGCCTGCACTGCAGCTGTCTTTAGTTCCTGCTTGTTCTTGGGGTGTTTTGCCTTCAGGTTTGCCTTCAGCAAGTGAAATGCTGCTCAATTGGATTCAGGTCAGGTGATTGACTTGGCCATTGCAGAACATTCCACTTCTTCGCCTTAAAAAAGTCTTGTGTTGCTTTCGCAGTATGCTTCGTGTCATTGTCCATCTGCAATGTGAAGCGCCATCCAATGAGTTTTGAAGCATTTGACTGAATCTGAGCAGACAATATAGCCCTAAACACTTCAGAATTCATCCTGCTGCTTTTAAATACAAGGGAACCAGTTCCCTTGGCAGCCATACATGCCCATGATATAACACTACCTCCACCATGCTTCACAGATGAGGTGGTATGCTTTGGATCATGAGCAGTTCCATCCCTTCTCCATACTCTTCTCTTCCCATCATTCTGGTTCAAGTTGATCTTTGTCTCATCTGTCCATAGCATGTTGTTCCAGAACTGTACAGGGTTCTTTAGATGTTTTTTGGCAAACTCTAATCTGGTCTTCTTTTACATCTTGTGGTAAACCCTCTGTATTTACTCTGGTGAAGTCTTCTCTTGATTGTTGACTTTGACACAGATACACCTGCCTCCTGGAGGGTGTTCTTGATCTGGACAACTGTTGCGAAGGGGTTTTTATTCACCAGGGAAAGAATTCTTCTGTCATGCACCACAGTTGTTCTCTGTGGTCTTCCAGGCCTTTTGGTTTTCCTGAGCTCACCAGTGCGTTCTTTCTTTTTAAAAAGGTACCACATAGTTGATCTGGCCACACCTAATGTTATTGCCATCACCCTGATTGGTTTGTTTTGATTTCTAAGGCAAAACTGAAGGCAAAACACCCCAAGAACAAGCAGGCACTAAAGACAGCTGCAGTACAGGCAAGTATGCCTTTGGATACTTTGTAACTAGAGTAGAATAAAGGAAGAGTCGATAGCAATGCCAAATTACACAATTCTTTCACAGCTGGGTGGCGTTACAATTAATTAATATTTTTTTGTTGCTGGCACACTACAGTGGAAATGTGTAACTTAAATAAAAAAGTAGACCACATTATAAATGCCTCCACTGCATGAACCTCCTCTCAAGGCTGGGATTTACAAATTGCCCTGCCCTGCTGGTTTTTGTGAGCTCTTAATTACTTAACTGAACCATATATGGCATTGTTAGTTTAATTAACTATTCAATTAAGCAATTGAGAGCTCAGTTGGAACAAAAAACTCCAATTTCAAACAAATAAATATTAGTGCTAACTTAGAAGCAGATTCCTCAGTTGTTGGTATAATGTAAGTACAGTATTTTTACACTCAAAAACTTATAACAGCATATTTAAGCCAGACTGGTTGGCAGGAAAATAAGCGGTGGATTAAATCCAATCAACTCATCGTTTGTTTTCCAGTTTGCTAAATCATCTGCATCAGACATCCTTGTTTCAGCTCAGTTTTCAGCTGCAGGATGCCATTTCAGACCCTCAGCTGTATAATGTCAATCCTAGACAGCAGCTTAGGGAGATATTACTTTCAGTAGTGTGCTTTGTCATTGATTGCCTCTGGCTTTCAAATCATTAATCAATGCTAAGTGAATTTCACTTGAAAAGTATTTGGCAAGTGAATAAACAACCAAATGAAATCAAAAACAATGCCTGTGATAAATTAAAATGATATTCGTCTTGTTTTACTGTAAAGAGCTGAGCTGGTATTGGAGCCTTTATGTCATATCAGATCCAGACTGATAGAAGCTTATCAGATTAAATAGGCTTATAGGATGGTAAACTAGAATTGTTCTACTGTGTTTGACTAAATGAGTTTATATGTTTTATGTCTTACTAAGGTATTGTGCCAAATAAGCCTTTATTGTAGGAGGCTACAGTCTCTTATTTTTGTCATTGAGGTCACCAGAAAAAGAAAATGGTTACCCCGTACTGCAGTTTAATCAATATAAATACAAACTACTGTTAATAATAACATATTGATATATAAATCCTTTATGTCTTGAAGCAGACCAAAGAAGCTTGTAGACTGGCCTATTGGCCAAAGGCAGCTGTCTTAATGTAATAATTAATTGATGTATTTTAATCTAAATATTCAATTATCTATATAGTCCACTTTGTGACAATGATCAAAAATAAAGGAACTAATCGACTCTGACAGAATCAAATCTGGTACTTTATGTATTTTAAGTAAACAGTGTATTGATTGTGAATATGATATATCAGGAGTAAATATACATGTGTGTTTATAATATATATGAACCACAAAATCAATATTGCATATTTTCTTTATGACTAATACACCATACCAGAAATTAATCACCTTCCCTCTCTGCTCTGGCAAACATATTTATATGAAGCATATTTGTTGTATGTCTAAATTTGTGCGACAGACTTAAGATTACTATTTTTTATTATTCGTGTGCTTTTTCAAATAGAAGATTACCATATAATTTGTTTGAACAATTTTCTTGCACTTTCACCACATCCACAAATGTCATGCTGTTTCTTTGTGGGAAGGTCTCTGAAAAAATAAGTCACAGGTGACATTAATTTTACTATTGAAACAGTGGGTACTGCTTTTCAAATTTTAAAGCAAATGATTGCCTTTTACAACTCAACTAGAGGACATTCTCACAATGTAATATGAGAATAAGAATTAACATCAGATTTCAAGCAGTTGTTCTTAGGAAGCTTTTGTAATGACTAATTTTGGTGTGTTTGAACCTTTTGGCCGCAGAGTTTTTTTATTTCAAAGAAACCTCATACTACTGACAGTAGCTGTTATATAAGTGACCTTAGTTGTAAAGGAAATGGAGCCAGTGACTCACCAGAACATTCTCTTTTATTTAAAAAACTTGAGCTATACATATAGATAGATAGATATATACACTCTCTCTCTCTCACACACACACGCACACGCACACACACACACATATATATATATATATATATATATGAATGTGTTTCAAATGATTGTGTATTGGAAGTGTATCAAAAGATAAGATGGTCACTCTTGCAGGAGATTCATCACTACTTGAGATTTATACTCAGATGTCTTTCTGTCAAATCTTCATCTAAACATTGTACCACAGGGCTCCATTTAAAAACAACTATTTGAGACCAGTGACCCTGGTTTTCCTGTCTAGGCTTACCTGTGCTTAAACTATCACAGCACCATCCTTAGAGCCATTGCTTTCTTTACTGCCTGCTGTGTTCATCCTTCCCTTTCCTCCTCCCAGTTCAAATTACAGCTTACAGTAACACTGCTCCATGTTTGTGAGGAGGAAAGGACACAGACGAGACTCCCCTGCTCTCTGCAGCTGGCCTGGTCTGCTTAGTGGATGATGAGGCAGAGATTACGATGAACTGCTGTGTCCATTTCAAAAAACGTTAACATGAACTCTCAAGCCAGCTCCCTTATTTTCTACTACTTACATGATTCACAGGGTAGGAGAAGTAATAATGAAGTTCAAATAGTACAAATAATGTATCTGTGTGGTTGCAAAAAGTTCCTTCTGATCCAGGTCAAATGATCACAACACCTTTCTAAATTTAATTTGATGTGCAAGACTAGTCTTAACCCACAGTGCATTTGGGGACTGTGCTTTTATGACTCTTAAAGCCACCCTCAGGATAAATAAGTTGTCAACGCATGTAGGCAGTAATTAAGATGCTCCAATTAAGGGATAAATAAAATAAAGAACAAGGAATGTTGACATTAAAATAGGAACATTTATTAGTGCAGTGGAAAACTGTTCAGCATTTCTCTACCCTGGATCAATCCTGCTCCCATGCCAACCCCTTCCAATAATACATGGAGAAGAACTATTCCCAGTGTACCTAGCAACACGAATCAAACCCATATAATCTTCAATGGATGTCAAATATAGAAAAATAACTGGGTAACTCTGACCTAAAATGACACTCCGACAACACAAAGGGCCCCTGGGTCCCAGTCTCTCTCCATCCCTCATCCACGGCTGTTATTTACACCACCCCCATATCTATTAGCAGAAGAACTCTCACCCACGTTCCCCGGCACTGGTGGCATCAGACCTAATTGAGGAGGCTTATTTACTCTCCGCACCCACTTGGCTGCTGACATTTTTGTTTACTTTTTTACTGTTAATCTTTCAAGTATTATATGATTTCTCCAAAGACATTTAGTTACACTTGCCTGGATGAGCATTGGCTATGTCACACTGCAGGTCTGCTTTTCTTTCTATCCTCACCTGTGTTATAGCCATGCTGCACTGGCCTAGTGAGGTATTTTATATAATATTATATACTGTACTTTAACCAATTCTGATGTTTCACATATATTAGCTATCTGTTTTTCTACATAGAAATGATTGTATGAATTACAACTGCAAATATTACTGGTTACCTCTGGAAACAAACGCATAATGTGTTTTGTATTTGTTTCCTTTATTTAAACATCTGAGACTGATCTTTTGAAAGATGCAGTTTGTGAACTGCCGTTGGTTTATTTTTCAAATTATGATTCAATGGCAAAATAACAGGAACAATAAATCTAGAAAACCCAGCTTTGGATCTCTAATAAAGATCATATCTCATCCTATTACCACATTTTCTACAGTCAATATATAATTAAAAATATATCATTAAAATAGGCAACTAATACAAATATCCAAAGCAATTACACAGTACTTTTTCCAAACAGATTTTTATAGATAGATCTTGTATGGTGTACAAGCAAATTCATTTCTCTAAAAATACACTGATTTTTAATATTAACAGAAGAGTATACTGAGTGCTAGTGCTGAGGAAGTCCTTTGTCCTAAAGCAAGGGTAATGATGATAATGTTTTAGAGCTGATAACTGCACTTTCTAACTTTCAGCTGGCATGCCTTAAAATCCATGCAGCACCCTGCCTTTGAACCAGCGGCTGTAACTAACCAGCATATAACAAGCTTTCCCCAGCTCTACAGAGAGCAGCTTCCCAAACTTTTGAAAGGCAGTAGGCTACCGTTAGGTGAAACCTCTTAGGTAGAAGCATATTGTGTGTTGGGCAGGCACAGCATCCAAGAGGAACAAACACATTGACACATTTGGCAACAACAAAGCTATATTTGTTTCTATCAGAAATCTAATGGGTTTTGTCATTTCAAAATGATATTCCAAATTCCACCATTAAGATGATCCTATACATGAATTAGTGCCTAATTGTAACTTAAAAGTCCACGAATTGCTAGGGCAAGCCTCTAGCATCCGCAATTAAGCACGAATTGCCAGGTTGGATTCGATTACTTATCATATGAATAGGAAAAAGCAGTTAGAAGATGATTGCATAAATGTTAATGCAAAAGCTTTCTTTTGTCTTACTTTCTTACTGTGAGGAATATTCATTGATATATTATAACCAAGCTCTCTTCTTGTCAAACATTTATTTTCTCTTAAAGCACAAGAATTACAATAATAAAACATTCTGCTTTCAAATCTCATTGTGTTAATTTGTAGTAGCTCTGACAGCTCTTAATTGCATTGTTTTCTGAAGGCTGTGGAGCTTATACTCACTTATACTTGTGGACAACTGGATCTTGTTTCTGAATATACAGTATTGTTGGCAAGAGTCTTAAGGAATGGCGGTAGTTTTAATTTGCAGAAAGTGGAAAACAAAGTCTGATGTCTTAAGCACTCAGAAGTATTGGGCAGTTACATGAGCACATTTGGAGAAATAGTTTAGTGTGACAGGTTTGATTATAATATCAAATGCACATCTAATACATAAACCTTTAAAAATCAACAAAACTTTGTTTAAACCATAACATTAAAAAAAAAAACTGTAATCATAAAGTCAACTATACCCTTATTATTGGAATATCAATACTTTTTCATCCTACCAACAGAACAATTAACTCTTGGAAAGATGAAGACCTAACACCCTCCAAAACTGGGAGGACCAGGCCACATTAGGAGAATGGCATTCTATATTTAAATCAGGGATCTCCGGGCTAAAGAACTCATCCATGTCTTCAAGCGGATTTCTTTGTTTGTTTGTCTTTACTTTCTTCACTCTCCTCAGTGGGCTGTATAATTTAAGATATCAAGGAATGCCGGCGGTCTTTTCATTTTTCTTTCTCCATTTCTTTCAGCAGGGCCCCTTAGTGGTTTAATGATCTTGGAGATACACTGCCTCTGTGAAATATCTCCAAATTAAGAATATCATTTGGACAACTGCATTCAGGGCAGTGTAATGGGAGGCACTATCTTGAGAGGCAATTATTTGTATCATAGACCTTGACTGAATTGACATTAATAAGAAAGAGCTAGATCAGCAAATAGAATTCAAGAAAACACCCATAGAATCACACTCACACACATAAGTATATAATTGTTAATTGTTATAATAATATATATATATATATATATATATATATATATATATATACACTCACCTAAAGGATTATTAGGAACACCTGTTCAATTTCTCATTAATGCAATTATCTAATCAACCAATCACATGGCAGTTGCTTCAATGCATTTAGGGGTGTGGTCCTGGTCAAGACAATCTCCTGAACTCCAAACTGAATGTCTGAATGGGAAAGAAAGGTGATTTAAGCAATTTTGAGTGTGGCATGGTTGTTGGTGCCAGACGGGCCGGTCTGAGTATTTCACAATCTGCTCAGTTACTGGGATTTTCACGCACAACCATTTCTAGGGTTTACAAAGAATGGTGTGAAAAGGGAAAAACATCCAGTATGCGGCAGTCCTGTGGGCGAAAATGCCTTGTTGATGCTAGAGGTCAGAGGAGAATGGGCCGACTGATTCAAGCTGATAGAAGAGCAACTTTGACTGAAATAACCACTCGTTACAACCGAGGTATGCAGCAAAGCATTTGTGAAGCCACAACACGTACAACCTTGAGGCGGATGGGCTACAACAGCAGAAGACCCCACCGGGTACCACTCATCTCCACTACAAATAGGAAAAAGAGGCTACAATTTGCACAAGCTCACCAAAATTGGACAGTTGAAGACTGGAAAAATGTTGCCTGGTCTGATGAGTCTCGATTTCTGTTGAGACATTCAGATGGTAGAGTCAGAATTTGACGTAAACAGAATGAGAACATGGATCCATCATGCCTTGTTACCACTGTGCAGGCTGGTGGTGGTGGTGTAATGGTGTGGGGGATGTTTTCTTGGCACACTTTAGGCCCCTTAGTGCCAATTGGGCATCGTTTAAATGCCACGGCCTACCTGAGCATTGTTTCTGACCATGTCCATCCCTTTATGACCACCATGTACCCATCCTCTGATGGCGACTTCCAGCAGGATAATGCACCATGTCACAAAGGTCGAATCATTTCAAATTGGTTTCTTGAACATGACAATGAGTTCACTGTACTAAACTGGCCCCCACAGTCACCAGATCTCAACCCAATAGAGCATCTTTGGGATGTGGTGGAACGGGAGCTTCGTGCCCTGGATGTGCATCCAACAAATCTCCATCAACTGCAAGATGCTATCCTATCAATATGGGCCAACATTTCTAAAGAATGCTTTCAGCACCTTGTTGAATCAATGCCACGTAGAATTAAGGCAGTTCTGAAGGCGAAAGGGGGTCAAACACAGTATTAGTATGGTGTTCCTAATAATCCTTTAGGTGAGTGTATATATATATGTGTGTATATATATATATATATATATATATATAATCGTCACCATCCATATATATGCATGTATTTACACACAGACTTCATATGATTAGAACAGAGGTCCTCAAACTCTTACAATTGCGACCGCATTTTCAAATGTGGGGGGCTGGTAGCGCTGGCAAAGTGCGGTCCGGGAAGGCGCAAATGAAGTGCAGTCCGAGGGAGGGGAATGCTAGCGAGGTGCGGTAATTTGTTCATCCATTCTCTCACAACTCCATTTGCATGTCAGGAGACCCCAAGTTTGAGAATCACTGGATTTAGATATGATGCTGATAGCCTCAGGGTCTGGATTAAAAAAAAAAAAAAACATATTTGTAATTTAAAGCTATTCAACATAATTTTCTGAAGCATCCTTCCAAGTAATGTTTCATAGTCATGAATAATGCATAATGTTTCAGATATTGAGAGTATAGGCAAGGACATGGCGGCTTTATAGATTGATGTACAACTGAACACAGAACAGACCTTAGTTATGTGATTTATTAAGACCCACTGGAAGTCATACTGTAAGGTGAAATGGAACCCAGAGGAAGGGGGAATACACTGTCTTTTATGCTTTGCAGACACTTTGAAAAGTTCAGCACTTTCAGACTTGACAACTGTAAGATCAATCCCATGGTGTCCATGAAAGAACATCCTCAGACACTGCCCTAAGCACGGCCACACGTCATGCATCAATAACTTCCCCTCCCAAATTCTCTAGTCAATTAAAGTGAATCATCCCACCTACTTCATACACTTTACTCCCCCATGCACCCCTTTATAAAAAATAAATAGAAATCTATGTATTGTGGCACCATCACTTAAAAGTTCTATAAAACATTCTATGTGTCTGTTAACTATCCTCAAATTTACTTTAGATACTTGAATGGGATACGACTATTATATTATGTATTCCACTGCCTGTTGCAGTTTGCTAAACATAGGCCTGTCTTGTAATTTTTGACATTACTGGTTAGTATAACATTGTCATACTAATTAAGCAATTATTGCATTTGAATGTTAACCAGTCCATCAAACATACGTCTTTAGATGGTACCATTGGCCATTATGTATGTCAATCTTGCTGTATTAGTGCAGGAGGATTGCCCTAGTGCAGAATGCCTGATGCTTGTTGACTGACTTGAATAAGCTTGGTAGGGGTGGTGCTGAGCATCTTACTTGACTGGTATCAGTGAAGCCTGACATGTGAAGTAGAACTATCTGATGAAGTTCTATAATGGGCATCCAGTCTGTTAGTATGTAAAACAACATGGGACAGTGCTATTGCAGCTTCTTATGTGCAAAGTTACTTTATGAGGATGTCACTTGGAATAAGAGTTTGTAGAACAGGGAAGGTGGATCTCTGTTGATAACAGATATAGAGAGGATGTAAACTAATTCAATGGGAAGGCTTTGTGAGAAAGTAATGTCCCTGAGGTAGTTTAAAGTGCTTTATCACAAATGTACCTTCATTATACATGTGGATAGGACCGAATTGCATAATTAGCTAAGTGACATTAACTGGACATTGTGCCATTATCTTTTTCGTTCTTCCCTGTGTTTGTTTGTTTATTTATTTATTTAAAATTGTTTACCTTCAAAATACACCTTTCTCACATTTGTGGTTGAATTCTAATCCATTTAAGTTTCCACTTATCTGTTAGTGGCTTTAATTCCTCAGACAACAGTAATAGATGTGTAGCGCCTGGGACCTCGGCGGGGCGTTGTGGGACAGAGCAGCCAGACAGTCTCTTTCAAAATGCATTGTTTATTTAAAATGTACAGGTTTTTGATAATTAAAATCAATTAAAATACAAAGTTTAAAATGGATTAAAATACACAAAACACACAAACAACCAGTGAGCAGTGCAGGCGAGAGGATCAGCAGTGGGGATTATAAAACCAAAGCTTTTCTTCCGTCGCCCGCTCTCGCTCCCCACTGCCTCTGCTTCGCCCGTCCTCTCACCTGCACTGTCCTGGGAGTGGCCACCCTGTAACTGGCGACACAGGGGCTTTAAATACACCAATCAATCAATCAATGATTCAGTTAAAACAGCGCACTGCACGGGGACTGGAGGGGGAGAACACAAATTAAACGTGCAGATGTGAAATATGTGTTTTTAATTGAAATAAAGGTGCAAAACATGTAGTGGGCTGAGACCGCTACAGATGCATTTAAAATCAGTTTAAATATGAACACTTTATGGACATTATCTTGGATGGCCTTCACAGTGACTGGGGGTGGAATCCCTATAACAATTACACCTTCAGTTTTGGTCAACATGCTATAAAAAATATGTATTTCTGCCCTGGAAAGAGTTCAAAGAAGAGTAATTAACTTGAGTTCAATTACTAATTTCCTCTCTTAAAGGAGTGTCAAAGAAAGACAAATGTCAAGCAATGGAGGTGAATCTCTTTATTCTTGAACAGTAGAGATTATGGAGGCATTTTATTTGTATATTTAAAGGTACAGACAAAGTCATCCCATTGGGCTACTTCAAGCTCAACAATGATATGTGGAAATGAAGAATAGTTGTATTTACTACTGAAAATGAATATCACTTACCTATACACAAGGGCTGATTGAGACAATGAGCTGATTATCTGGGGTCTTTCAAGAAATGTCTGGATGAGGTTCTGGAATGCACTAACTAATACAAACCAAACAAGTAAAATTGGTCTAGTAGCTTCTTATCTGTATCCTTCTTGCACTTCATGATTCCACAGAACCCTTACTGCACTTTCAAAACAGAAAACAACATTAGTGCATCTGTAGCTCAAGATAGCCTCTCCAGGAAGATGGAAGTATGTTGTCATTTGTCAAATATAAAGAATTAGTGTGTGATGAAGATGTTTTTGTTGTGTTTTTCTGGGGTGTAGGAGGCAAGGTGGTCTGAACTGAAAGTGTACTGTTTCATTTAATTTATTTTTTGAGATGCAGATGTGGCCAGAGCCTTGGCAGCTGCTAGATTGTATACATTCAATGTACAATCCCAAGGGAATGATTTGCCTTCAGACGGGAAACCTCATTTTCCGTGAATTTTTCAGGAAACGAAAGAGCTCCAATGTAATTATCCGCTTCCTGCTCTCATTTCTCGTTGTGCTGTTGCTAAAATTCAAGGGTCCAGCCTACCATCTCAAATGCCGTCTGACAGTCAGTGTTGTCTGCTGGAGCTGCGTGGCTGATATTGGCTCCAATTCCAAAGGCTGGTTATCCTTAATCACAGTGTAGGATAGACAGATTTCCATGGTAACCATTAAAATGATTTAACTTAGTAAGGAGGACACCTGGGAAGTATGGCGAAGCTACTGCGTTCTGCAGGTCATAAACTCATCCCAGAATTCAGCTTTGTTTATTTTCATATATGTACCTGTATTATATATAGTATGATTTATTAGTGTCTAGCTACACCTTGTTTTTGAATTTCACAATCTTAAAATCCCAACATATTCTATCTACATTTTCTATCATCTACTCTTCTTATGAGTCTGACATTTCTGAAGTATTTTCTCTTTTCTTTTCTACTGCTTATATATTTATATAGCATGGCCTTGGTCTCCTAGGGTTTTGTCTCCTGATTTACTGCATTGCACTGTGCTTTTGCTGTGATATGCCACAATTGGACAGGGTGGAAAACTAAAATCATACATGCCATGGCAGTATATAGTGTTTGAAATACAACTTTGTGTCTTAGGTTGTTAAGGCAACAAACCAAACGATTCAGCCTGTCTGTTACTACTTTGCAATTGATTGATATGTCTGCTGCCACAGTTTTGAGTTCTGCCTTTGTCAGTAGAATTGGGGACTTTCAGGGATCTTTCTCTTACATTGCTGTTCAGAGAAACTTCGCCACACAGCTGATTGACAGCATGTAAAAAACTACCGTGCTGAACACAGAGCATCACACACAAACATTCATTTGTTCTGACATCGATATGCAGCGCTTGCTTACGCTGCATATGGAAGCTGAATTCGGAGAAGGATGAATTGAAAGCAAA
This sequence comes from Amia ocellicauda, assembly GCF_036373705.1. Lineage (NCBI taxonomy): Eukaryota > Metazoa > Chordata > Actinopteri > Amiiformes > Amiidae > Amia > Amia ocellicauda. The sequence goes on from NC_089855.1 coordinate 17,410,150, forward strand.
TAAGGGTAATAAGCAAAGACACATACCATAAGCACTCACTCACCGCACCTGCTGTCACGACATAGGGAGGCCAAATTCTGAGGAAGAAACCAAAGCAAAATACCATAATGGTGATCTCTTGTTTAATTTGCAGTTGGGTATAGGACGTCTCACACATTTTGCCGATAAGGAATATTGCATTTGCGGGACAAGCCATTATTTGACATTAAACTAAAAAAAAAAATCCAACTTTTGTATATTTCATATTGAATCAGCCAAGCTCTATTATGCTGCTATGCTCCAAAGAAGGTCCAGACTTTGTGCACCCAATGTAATGAGTATTGTATCTATGTTCACTTTTTGAAGCATGCCTGCCATTTTAAAGGATCTCTTCTTTGTATTTCATTTTGTCATTTGATACAATATATTCATTTAGAAGCCTTGTTCATGTTGAGATATATGGAATCTGAAGACAGATTTGGCCAACTTCTTCCATTTTAGAAATGTAGAGCTTGATGTTGCAGTTGGTTCTTGGGGTCTTCGACATGTTGGAAAAAAAACATGTGAAAAGATAAATAATCTGCACAATGTTTAATTTAATAATTATATTATTTTTGTGAGTAAAGGAATCTTCTAGTTCATTCTCTAGTTTTTCTGGAAGTGTTAACTTGCTTCCTGTTCACTCTCCAACAGTTTTCCATAATAGAACCTTTCCATAGCTAATGACATGTTTAGTATATGATTGTGTACTTGATTCTCTTGACTTTAAAGTGCAAAGAAACAAAACATTCCATGTGGATGGACAGTCAATAATGCCTTTGGTTTTTCTTTTGAATTCGCTCCAAATGTTTCTTTGTCTTTTTCTTCCAGTCTCTTTCACTCCCATCCTTATCGAGCCGTGGTACAATATATATCGAGCACCTGACCTGCAGGGCTCCTAGGAATGGCCCAACTCCTGCATAGAAGCAGACACTTCTTGGTTATTGGGGGGTAGGAGATGGGAGGTGTTTAAATTAGCAAGCAAACCAGAGAGCAAATTGAGGAATGCAAGAATGGGAAATTGCTGCCTTGGGCAGGAAGTTGACTCTTGGTAATTGATCTTTGTTTATGGCCTTGGACTGGTGGATTACAATTTGCATTGTTTGCTTTGTGTTTGTTGTTTAGTTTCAGTTTGTTATTCTTTTTGCTTATAGGGATTGACCAAAAACAAGTTTAGTTCAAGACTTAAAGAGGATCCAGGGTTTTATTTTTGGTGTCCTTTTGTGTTTTGTCCCACACTTTCTCCCCTGCACTGTGCCTAATAAATAATCATTATTATCCTCAAATAAATCACCATTTGTCAGTTTCCCTTGTGTATCTGTTGCCCTAAGACCTGCCTACCTCCACAACCCCGGTGTTACTATAGCACAGTATATATATACATTGGTTGTTTGAGCTCCGGGCAGCAGATTGTATTATTGCGCATCAGCAGCATGCAGTGAAACCCATGCACTCCTTAAAGGGCTGTAAACTGCTTAGACTACCACTGGGATATCTAGGTGTGTATTAATGTGTGATTGTCTTCTCTTTTTTTAGCCATCTCTTCTTAAACCTGATTTTGGTAAAGGAACATGAGAGGATTGGGAGAAAAACACTGTTGAAGTGCATTTGAATCTGTAGTGGTTTCCTTTGTTACCTGTACGTCTCATGGTATCAGTAGTATCCCAGTCAAACCTGAACGTCTCCTGAATAAATTACTGTTTGGTTTCTTGTCTTTGAAGAGTATGTGCCCCTGATAAATGCTGCTGGATTTCGGCATCCCATTTCTCAGGGGAGAACGCAAAGATGCCACAATACTCCTGCTGCGGCTCTTACAAGTAAATGTTCTCTTTAGATGACAGTGAAAAGTTCTCTAATAATGCAAGGCCATGGTAAGGCTAACTTAGGACTAAGGGTTGCATGGGATCACTGATCATGAGTGTGGAGGTTTGAATTAATTTAGATTGACAGGCAGACAGAAAGATAAATAGATAGATGGCTGCAGAAGGTTTGCTAGCTGAAGTAGACCTCTTTAACAGACACATTGCTTCTTGCAGTAGCTTTGACAGGATCCTCTGAATAATTAACTGTATCCTGTAATTTTACTAAGTGCAGCGTTTTGTAAAAGGTGTTGTCGATATCAAACATAAAACATGAAAAAATATCGATTTGGAATAAAATAAGTTATATCTAATACTACCAATTGTTACACTTGCAGCCAATATTTTAAGTAACATTTATTATGAAGTTATTATTGTAAATTAATAATACAAAATATGTTTTTAAATACATAGAATTTACAGGCCTTTTTAAAACCTATATTGGACTGGAAAATATGAAATATGAAATATGATTATGCCTTATAAACTAAAGGATGGATTTAGTGTTTGGAAAAAACAAACATTTTAGGATGTCTTGCCGTTTATTTCTAAAACCAATGTAATCCATTATATCCCAAGGATTAAAAGAAAATAATATGGTTAGAGTGAACTCATTTGTTATGCCTGCATAAAAAGCTTTCTCTATTATTTTATAGTATATTAGAACTAATATATCCTTCTGTCATCTGGAGTAAGTACCCAGTAATGCAGCATACGGATACTTAATTGCCTTGTGCTTTTTGTCTGGATCATTTGCAGTGATGTACTAGATTAGATCAACTGGTACTACAGGCTTCTGTTTTCAAACGACTGTAGAGGGTTGTCAAAAGCACTGGCAATTTTTATTTTTACTTTTATTGTCTTATATATTTATATTATTAATATTATACTGCATTAAATTATATATACACCAATTTAACACATGAGTAATGGACACTTACTCCCTAAAACAGAGAGTAGGCTTAGAGGACTAACTTTCAATACAAGATACAGACATCACACATAAGTCGTACTATACAATAAGGCATCCAGAATGAAAGCACAATATGTGTAGTTTTTTTACATTTTGCAAATGCACTGCCCTGGTATCCATTCACTTGTAACATCATACATAAGAGTATATTTCCAGTGTTTTTGATTTCCTTATGTTTTGGGAGTTGTTGCCCCCAAAGTTGGGGCCCCCCATTTGCCCCCAAAGAACTGCAAAAGGGAATGGCAATGTCAACTGAAACCTTGGTTTCAAACTCCACATTGAGACCAGCACTTCAGCACACACCCACCAACCCCCCCCCAAAACACACACACACACACACACACACACACACAAAGGGAAGTATACAAAAATAAAGGGCTGTGAGTAGGAGATAGACCTTTGAAAAAATCTAGTTGTGTATGTGTGGTACAATCTACTAACTGCTGTGGCAGGTTATACACTATACTCCTTTAAGAGGTTTGTCTTAATGTGTCTAGTCTACTAACAGCAGAAACACAGTGAACACATGTCACTCTAAGAAAACTTTGAAATAATCACTTCTCTTTTGCCTCTTAAAACTGTACCTGTCAATGAAATAGTATAATCAAATAATATCTGTAATGTTTTACAAATGCTTTTTCTTTCCTGAGATTTGTTTAGCTGTAGTAATTACAAATTGATACTGACCAACATTAAGAAAATATGTGCTTACATGTGAAAAAGGCCAGTTTTTCAATGGAATATGTTTTCAGGAGGACATTTCATTCATTATAAAGTCCTCTTCAGTCCTGCTAAATTGATTACACTGCCACTCACATTCTTATCTGTTCATTCACAGCTTAGTGGAAAGCTGAGAAAACCGCACTCAGAGATTCCTCAGTTCAGCCCAGTGTCTGTCTCCTGAACCAGACTGGTTGGGGCATGTTTATATTATTTTGTAGGGCAAATTAGAATAGTGCTCAGAATAGTGTGTATTTTGTGTCTCCCTGATGTCTGCCTCCGTGAGTGACAGATAAAGCATTACAGAGAGATGACCACAAAGCCACTGATTGAAAGCTGTAATGATCTCAGTGGCATATCTAGAGTGAACGTTATGTTAATATGTGTTACATGTTATAGCATTATGTTAATATAGCTGGTGACCAGTTAATTTTGTATACATAATGAATCTATTGCATGATATTGGACAGACAAAACCATTCCACTCATGATTCAGAGATTGTGTTAAAGACTGCTTTGTGCGTGCACAGATACGGCAAAAGTGTGTTTTCAACGCCTCGTGTCTATAAAATCCTTTCAGCAGCAGAGCTCTTGTAATTATGATTTTGACCTCATGTATGAACTCAGATTACCATTTTTGGGGAGTGCTAATTAAGTTCTAAAATTATATTATTATTGTTATTATTATTATTAAAACTTTGATTGTGAAGATTTTATGTTTTTCATTTTGCAAAGAAATATTATATTATTAGTAGTTTTACTTGAAAAAAATGTTTGATTATATTTTCTTACAGTTGCTATTGGTAGATATCATAGACCTTCCATAGTGATTTCCATAGTACATTTTATATCCATGCAATCTTACATATATTACACACTTTACTATTCACTTGCATGTATATCACATTATTATATTCAGTAGGTGGATCTATATACATTATAATAGCCAAGAAGAAGAGAATATTCCTAATCTTCTCAATTATAGTAACAAAAACTATCCCTGAAACATTTTTTGCAATCAATCAATCAATTAATATTGTCAGCCAATTTTTTTTGAGTGGGAAATTTAAATAAAATAAAAACAGGTTGTATGTACTTTTACATTTTGCTAATGAATTCTTGTGGAATCAAGTTGTACAAGAAGCCTAATGCGTAATTTGATGAGCATACAGTTCAAGCATTAATTTCCAAATTAGCACCCGACTGTTCTTCCTTAATGTGAAACACGTAAAATCATTACAAAGTATCCAGTCTGTCTTTTCAGAAAATTGTTTTGCTGTTATTACATAAGTATTATATATGACAGATATTATTTTAATGATACAAAAGTGAAGGAAATCAATGAATGGAAATCAAAAGGGAATGCAAAAATTAAGGCAAGTGAAAAGAGAAGTAAGAAGATCAGAAAGAAACACAAACAGAGGAGAATAAATAAGGAAGGATCACATCTTAACCTGCCAGAATTCATTACATCTAGTATATCTACTGGTCCTTTTAGTTATTTCACAGATATTCTCAGTAAAAACAGCTTCCAGACGGTTTCCAATGTTGTTAGAGAGCAATGTACCTCCAGCATTAAATCTCCTCTGCCTTGCCTTCTGTACCTAGTGTTTGTGACATCCCAGTTAGTGGGAGGTCTGACTAACTGAAAGAAGGCAGTCAGCAAGAAATCGCAAGCCTGCTAGAGTGAGAATTCCCTCTCTGAAGGTAGCTTACATTACTTGCAGTGAAAATGTTCCTCTGGCAGTTCGTGAAGATTGTTTCTAATAACATATTGTGCTTGAAAAAGACAGCGATCCAGCAACACAGTTTACTTGAAGATAAGTGCTGTACAAGGACTTGCTTTGCTGCCTGCAAATATTTAATTAGCCTTCCGTTGTAAAAGGCAACTCTACTCTACAGTATTTAAAGGATTGCTAAGGACCACATCAAGAGCCTGGAAGGCAAAGAGGTCAGACAACAACCACCTTGACGAACAGATTAATTTCTGACCTAGTTTTTTTATTTCTTTTTTAGTAATCAATTACTCTGGATAATGTTGCTTTTGTCTTGTTTTGAAGAAGCAGCTGAAGTGTAAGCCACTGTTTCCACGAGCCATGCAGCTACAAAAAGAAAGGAAGACTGTCACACAGAGCAGTGGCAGCTCTCAGAGACAGACTATGGACTTCATCCTTCTTGGAACCCTGCGTTTCCAGCAAGCGTACTAAATTGTTTCGATCCCTGGATCAGTTAGGATACACTGGAAAACAACAGAATTTCTGTGATTGATGCACAGTTCCCTCTTTTTCTGCAAGCAAAACAAAGTTATTTGGTTTCTGTTCAATGCAACTGGATTTTCATTTTGTGCAAAAAACGAGCAACGGTATATTTTAAAAAGGCAGAGAGAACATATATAGTTTTAGAACTGTTTATTTCTTGTTTTTTGTTTCATTTTTTTGACGTTCTGTGTTTGTGCATATTTGATGTATGTTTTTTTTGCCATTCAGAACCATGTTACACATACAGTGGAAAGATTACAAATATCTTCTGTGTGTAGGATTATGTTAATAAGATATTAAGAATCATGCCTTTTGGGGATATGTGGAACCCTTCAGTGTTCTCAGAGCTTTGCAGTGTGGCTTTTCATAGGGCTGTTGTCCGAGTCCTGTGAGAGAATGACCTAAACCAGCATCCATGGGCTTTTCCTTTTGTATTTCTTCATGGAATTCAGGAATAACTGCTTGAGTCTGGCTTTTGTCGGTGATAAAGGGGCAAAGATGGGCACACCAAGGCAAGCCAGGAAAGTACAGGTTCATGGTTCCTCCTTGTCCTTCTCGAGGTAACAAACTCTTGATTGGCCTCTTCTGTTAAGTCTGCATGAGAACTATCCAGTTCAGAAAAAAATGAACTTTTCCGAGGTGAGCAGGAACAGCTCTAACCTGACGGCCCTGTCTTTTGCCCCCCTGAACCTGGACCACAGGTTGCCCAAGTCAGAGGGCCTCCTGGGGAAAGCCAACACTTCCCACGCCTGCAACAGGAGCATGGGCACCGAGAACCTGTCGGAGCTGTCATGTACAGAGGGCCTGGCCCAGCAGTGCTTCTCCTCGGTCTCCCCCATGGACAAGAACTGGCCTGCTCTGCTCACCATCATCGTCATCATCCTTACCATCGCCGGGAACATCCTAGTCATCCTGGCGGTGTCCTTGGAGAAGAAGCTGCAGAATGCCACCAATTACTTCCTGATGTCTCTGGCCATCGCGGACATGCTGCTCGGTTTTCTGGTTATGCCCGTCTCCATGCTCACCATTCTTTACGGTAAGCCCGCCAAATTTAGCACCAGTCAGTACTGCCAGACACAGGTTACTGTTTTTGACCCTGAGCTTGAATGCAAAGACCCACATACATGAACCAGCAGGTCATGGCTATCTTAAAACATAGCTATAAATCTTGCTATATCTTAATGAAATATGTATGTGCAGGTCTTTACTCCGTAGGGGTATGGACTACCACAAACAAGAACATTAGGATGATTAGTGACTGCTTTAGACAGATGTTTTCTTTTAAAATATTAAAAAGCTGCTATATTTGTATTCTTATTTTGGTTGTATTTACAGCCATCCCTATCTCATGCTACTCAGTCTCATTTTGTGACGGGGACTGTAGAACTTGTTTGCCTTGTTATGTACATTCCTCGTCCTTTACCACTCTTAGTCTGACCCTGTGGTAATTATTGGTTATACCGTCAGTATTCTCTGCAGAATTCTAAATGTCAGACTGTGTTCCCTTTAATAGTAATCATCCTAGTATTAAGCAGCTAGGCTCATTTGCATGAAAGACAACCAGTGTAGAACATCAGTCTTAAGGTGATGTTCGTTATTTTAAGAAAGAAAAAACATATATATCAAAATATTTATATAAATATATGATTTTAACTATTAAACTGCTGTGCTGTTCAAAACATTCAAATCCCTCAAAGTTCCCAGCACATTCTATGTTCATTTTCTGTAGCATTTTGACAGATTACAGTTCCTTCATAAAATAATTTAAAATGTCTTATTTAAGGAAGGAATCTGGGATGATGTGTTCACATATTGAATGTTCATTAGGTTTGATGGTATATATAAAAAATACATACATTAATAAATGTACTCTCATAGAAAGTTATGAGGCAAGCTTTAAATCTTACTGAAATGGAAGAAACTGAAGAATAATTTGAGTAAACTCTTGATTTGTATAATGTATTCATTTTTTATGAAAATGGCATCTATAGTGTAACCTCATATTTGTGTCTAATACAAAATTCAATAGGTTGATTTTAATTTGTGAAACAATTGCATAAATTAACCTGATATACAGGAGGCAAATGCAATTGGTCCATTTAAATTAGCAATGTATGGTCAAAGACTGTGAATATTTTAATGTTTTCTAATACACGGCAGGGTTTTTTCAGGAACAACAGAGCTTATAATATGAGGTTGTGGCTTAAGTTTAATAGCTTTGTGAATTCAGATATACTTCTATTATAATACAAGTGTAAAAGCACACTTATGTGACATGTACAAACAAACTTAAATAACAGTGTGTTATGTGGTGTTCCTGCATAGAGTGGTGACACAGAAAAGGAAATTGGAAAGCTATTAGGCACAGGTAGTGTGTGAGAAACACAGAGACAAGTAAAGAGGTATTTAAGAGACAGATTAAAAGGCAACACAAAGAATCCTTATATGTGTATATTACACAGCAGCATATATAAATGTGTGGTTTAAAAAGTTGATCTTTGCATTATTCATCAAGGTTACATCATTTTTACGAAAGTCTCTTGTATCCAATTGTCAGTATGTTCTTCCAGCACCCTAGATATTTCTCCAGACACCTGTGTACAAAAAACATGTTGTCTTAATGGGAGCTGTGGTAGAGGGGTTTTAATAGGCAGCTCTGCAAACAACACAGAAGAGTGTTTGTGTAAGAGTTGTCGAGATTTACAGCAGCAGGCAGAGAGCAGACATGTAGGAGATAGCTCTGGATTTTATTATTATACTTACAATAAGATTATTATACAACTGTGTTTGTTGGAATATGAATTTGATTTCCTCAGAGATGGTTATTATAAGAAAGTGGTAATGTGGGGTTTAGCTTGGCACCCTTTTTTCTTGACTTATAGTGTACGCAATAGAGCAATACATATTTAAATTCCATTCCTGCCTCCTTACGATAACTCTAAAATACAATTTTCATCAGTGTACAAATCAAAGCAACTGTCTAGGAGAGTATGTGGGTTTAGTGTTAACGTATAGATTTTTTCTAAGTGTGTTTGTGTGCATTAGCTCTACAGTCCAAAATATCCCCTACTACAGTATCTCAATGGCTCTGGGAGGATCTGTGTATTCAACTCATGCTTTACCTCTCTCTCTCTGTCCGTGTAAACATGTTCTACATCTAACACCTTTCCACTTCTCATTACTGCCTTCTAATTCGTCACGTACGTTTCAATCACCAATGAATGTGACAGTTACGTGTTTATATGTTCATAATCAAGTACTATTGCTCTTTGCCTTCACTGAGGACGAGTGCACATCTTGGTACTCCGCTTTCAATTGTCCCCCCCACCCCCAACCATCATATACACGATTTCCCTCAAAGCCATCTACCACCAATTCAATATCCACAAATAGCTGCAAGTGATTGGACACTTTTAAGCTCGGGGGATGTGGCCCATGTATGGTCAACAGCAGCCCTAGCCCCCTTGACTGAGCTGTCTGAGCTCTCCCCTGTCTTGCACTTGCTTTGCACACCACTTCACTGAAGGGCTAGTTAACAGAGTTTTCCAATTCTTTTAATGAATTTGTGATGCGCAAGGCCAGTAAGTTGTTTCTCATGCTCAATTGCTTTGATCTCGAGCTGCTCAACAAGCTGGCATCATTCACAAATGAAGTCCCCCTGGATGGCATCATTTTTCAAACCACGCTCTGCACTAGCCTCATTTTATGATTTTAGTTTGGTTGTTTTCCAAACTAAATTGGACCACAGCCCAAGAATATCAGGGCAAAAAAATGAATAATATGCTAAAGCTTATTGAAAAACTGCAAAACTGAACTAATAATTTAAGTGGCTTATATAAGCTCCTGGTGGAAATATTACATATTTTTTCCTGCTTCTAAGGGTCCCCACTTATTTTGTAATGCCTTGTTTTTGTGTTTTAGTTTTTTAATTTCAATTGCAGTTTAATGTTTAATCACACATAGTCAAAAAGTTTTCTTGTGCTGGTGTCCAAGCCCTGCAGTACACACATTAGCTTCATAGGAACACAGAAGACATTCTGTTGGTACCGAAAACACTGACACCTGTTGACAACACATCATTGTTTTCACATTTCACACTGTGATGTATACATATCATAGGCATATTAAAACAAGTGGTGATCTTTATAAGATGGTGGTATTATTTTGAAATTACAATAGGAACTTATAGAAGCCCTTAAATAGAAGACAAAGTGAGCATCAAAGTAAAACAAACTGCTTTTAATGTTGTTAATTTAAACATCCCTGTCCTACAGAAAAGAGAAAAAAAAGGCACTGACAGTTTGTGTGGGTGTCATGTGTACCTCATGTTTATGCCTGTGCGCCTTGCGTGTGAGGGTTTGTGTGTAATGAATTACAGTTTCAGCTTGGCACAACATTTATTTTCTCTCCGATTTCTGATGTTTTTGTCTCTAGTAAAAATGCCAGGTTTTGCAGGTCAATATTTACGTTTTGTATGTTGTGGAAATAGATAAGCAAAAAAGCACTTCCCTGGTTAAACAGATAGCATGGTGCTGTCAAATGGACATATCCATTGAAAAGTCAGTTTTTATTACACAACACGGGAAGGGTGCTACACTTAAGTCTGACAGATCGCTTGTTTATTCTGAAACTACACATATCTGGAACAAAGATTCTCTTTAAAATCAATGAAATCGTAATACTCTTATTTAAAAGGACACATTTAAATGGTAATACTTATATGGTTTAGTAAGGATGGGACTCCATCCTCAATAGACAGGCAAAAATCTGTGAGTTTGACCATTGCTGAAATATATGTTTATCCCATGAAGATTCTAGTACATTCTTTCAATATTGCAATGAAACACAAGTGATTATTTATTTGCCTTACCAACAATTGCAAAACGATGCTGTATGGAAGCTGTGTAATTACAAAGCTAATACAGGCACATACGGTGTATTCATACGGTGTAACTTAAGTATGCAAAAATGCACTTATGTTTACAAATAACAAAAGTAGGACAAAACAAACTGTACAAAAGCAGATATCTTTCTTAGACCTTTTACAGCAAAAGAGATAATTAACCAGTAGTGAAACATCCTACATTTTTAATTGAAGGCACTGTGGCTTTTGTATTCCAGTGTATTGCATAAATTAGTTATATTACATTTATAAATATTATCCCCTTTGTAAACATAACATTTATATCTGATAGAAGTGCCATAAACCACTTTACATACAATGACCAAAGGAGTATTTTCCTTTTTAATATAACACCAGTTATGTCTTCCAAATCATATAGTCATAATGCATAGAAATACATTAGTCCCAGACTTTGTATGCTGTTGGCAACCATAAGTCTATGCAGATTTTTTTCATGCACTAGTAAGCAATACTCTTCTTAATGCAAAATGTATTTGTATTAATGTTGCCTTTTAAATAAAAACTTCCAGCAAGAACTTTGGGTTGATTTCAGAAAAGGTATTTGGTTGAATAGATTCTCCATAAGTAAGACAGAAAAGAATTTAAGCCCTTTATTTATCATGCTGTTTTGCTTTCCAAAATTATTTGAAATGTTATGATGGATCTGAGCCCTGATAAAGTAAGTGTTCCTAGGCTGGTTAGAGGCTTTTAATGTAAATGCAAAAAGATACCTTGATCTGTATGAGACAAACGTATTCACCCATGTAAATCAATGCATTGTTATCACTGAGAACTGCATTAGTCCTGTTTACAACATAAAATAGTTTATTTTAATCTGTAATGATCTAATCTGTAGGATATACGAAGAAACATTTGCATCCTTAAAATATACAGAGCCCAATATATTATGAAAACTTGTACATAACTAGCCATACAACATATAAATATAGTGTTCATGTTGATGTTAATAATCTTAAAACTACATACTCTTGATTTCCCCTGGTTTTAGTTTATATCACCCAGTATCACATATGCCAGGCTTCCTTTAAGCAAATACATAACTTCCATACTTGGAATCATTCATTGAAAATGCAGTTTTAGAATGTAGCTTATCAAATAAATCTAACATTTAAATTTACTTTTAGCTATGAAATTGAGGTGGGGAGGGGCCATAGCAATACTCAGTTTTCAGTAAAGTTGACACAGCTTGTAATAGACAGTGTCCTGACAGATGCCCAGTGACACCCATGCTGTTTTCACGTGCGTCTCACAGCCCAGGGATATGGAGGTCTGTCTGAAGAGGCTATGAAAGAGCAACTGTAGTGTGATTCCATCAAAAATTTGAAAAAAACTTTCTAAAAACATCTGAATGTAAGCAAATTAACATAACTGGACAGATGGACATAACCACTTGCTTCAATCTACAGCTTCTAATATTGTATATGTAAAAACATGCAAAACCACAAACAATCTAACATTTGGTTATAGTTAGAAAAATACATTCCTCAGGGGTTAGCCAGTGTAGAATATGGACGCTTCTTGAGAGTTTCAAGCTCTGACACGTTGCTTAAATTGGCAGCTCTGAAAGCTAGTCTGTGCTCAGCTGTATACACTGTAGTGGAGATAAATGAGGCATGTGACCGAATGGTTGGTATCACAATAGGAGGTAGGGAAATGTTTTGTGTGAGTGTGTGTTTGCCCATTAAATGTGACGGCTATCTATCTTTAGAGCATTTACCAGGGAGTTCCATGTCACACCTGTCACTGTGCTTAATCTCTGGAGGAATTACTAGCCCTCATAGGGGACAGTGGTAGATTATCATAAACAATACTCCCCTGTTTGTATATACATATGTGTGCTCTCAAGTGGTGTCCAGTTCAATCTAAATGTGTAACCCAGTGCCCCACTCAAAATACTATTTCACACATTCATTGGAGTGGCTTGATTGGCAGCTGGAGATTTGGTGCAGAAAATCAGGCAGTTGAGCAAATTGAAGTTGCCCATGAATTCTGCAAGGCCTCACTCACGAGGGGCCTGATCTTATATACAAAGTCTCACAGGCAGGCGAGGGGGGCTGTACTAAGCTTTGGAAAGAGTAGGTCGGGAGCGATTGCAGGTTTCTGAAGCAGAACATGTCTTAATTATTTCCTCCTTCTCAGAAACTGTTAACTACCCCAGATTTAGCAACATTTAATGAGCCATTTAACAGTGCTATGAATTCTCTTTTATAGGGGTCGTTCGTGAAGCAATTAAATGATCCCCTGGGGGAAATGAAAAAGTAAAAGTAGATGAGCCAGAGTCAACGGAATGGCTTTTTCATCACCAAATCATAGATCACAGCCAGCGATGAGATCACCTGGCTGGCTCAATGCATAATGCAAGTGCCTGGTCTTTTTTACAGGGACTCATTTTCACTGAAGGGACTATTGTTTTATAGGGTCTACTGATTTTATATATGGTTGATAAGATATCTTTGGTTACCAAACTGTTCATTATCTGTGAATACCTATGCATAAAGATGCTGGGAGTTTCAATGCATAATTTATGAATCCAGGTGATATCGGATTACATTTGTGACAGACTTCATTACAGAAGCAGGTGGGAAATGTGGGAATTAGCTGTATAAATGAATCTTAATCATCTATCAACAGGACAAGTGTTTGTTATTCTTGTTATTAAAACACTTTGGGAGTTGATTGTGTTTCTTTTGTTAATTTGGTTTTGCTTTAATTCACTTTTTTTGCCTGATTTAAAACCATTTATTGTTGTTTTTCATGGATGTGATTTTAGTTTTTGGAAGAGTGATTGCTATTCCTACAGTGGATATCTTTACTAGCTAGAATCTTTTGACTCTGTAAAAGGCAAGAAGAAGAATCTTATAACTGTAACAATGCTGTGGATGTCAAAAATACAAAAATATACATCCACATAAAAGAGTCCCTCTAAATGAAGGAAATTAATAAAACACTTTCCATTCATTAGAGTTCCCACAAAATAGAAAAATACATTACAGTTAGTACAGTTAGGAAATAATACTGAATCTGAAATTCCAGATGAGCTTTATTAACTAGGGAACACTTTACTTGTCAGAGGACTATCTTGCTTTGTCTTTTTCAAAACAAATGTTTTTAGTTTTTTGGTGATATTTGGTGCCTCTGAGGGGTTCTCCTTACTTGCCACCTTTCTTTTAAGAGACATTAGTATTCGTTAATTAGTATGTTTGTGCTTTCATTTCTAGCTTGTAGGTTTTTCCCGCCTAGTGAAACTGAAAGAATATTTTATGTGGAAACACTATCACATGAGGAATCTTTGCCTGTAGGGAAATTCCTTTGCTACAAAACCAAACTTTTCAAACTTTTTTGTGCAAACTTTTGACACTAGGATGAATTGAGTGTAGGATTCATGGATATATGCTTTTCATCTCTATACCACTTTTGAACTAGAGCTTTTGAGCTGAGAGGTCTCAAATTATATTTATTTCTACTATATTTTCAAATATGTGCTTTAGAAATTAAAACTTACTGTTACATACATATATGAGTGTTACTTAATCAAAAACATACATACTACACATACATACATACACACATTTCTGATGTATTTACAGGCAGGGTGTTACAAACCCAAAATCTACTTTTTACAGACAATTTCAGATACATCAGCAATTTTGTTTTCTATGGTTCTGCATATGAATCTGAAATTTTCCACTGCTAGATTTAAATATTCAAAAAATGTGAAAATGAAACAATAAATGAGTGTCACCATAGTTTCAATGTTCCCTCAATCAACCTGCATTTAATGCCTTTTCTGATTTTCTGTTTTACACAGATTCACATTTTTCTGAGAAAAACATTCTGCTGTTGTTCTTGAAATCCCACTTAGAGCCAGTGTAAATCAGTGTGAACCCACTGAGATTAATAGGTTGTAAAAGCAGCCTGCACTTCAAAATGTTTTGTGTGAAAACTTACATACTGAACCAAACCTGCAAATATGTACCACATTAACTAGAGCTTTAGGTTCCCATTGGGTTTCTCCTAATCAAGAAACCTCTTCTTCCTTCAATTGAGAAGCCAAGGTTGCCTGTTGTAAACAAATTAGCAGACCATTATCAGTTCCACGTGAGGCCCAATTGGTGATTTTCATGCAGAGAGAGGATATAAGAAGACTGAGAGGATATAAGCCTATGTGGCATTTTATTATGACCTTGAGGAGGAAAACATTTGTCTGTTTGTCTGTAAATTTTTATAGGAGATGTTCGGTTGCAGAGGAGCCTTGCCCCCACACAATAAAATAATAGTCACCACATTGAGTTTGTCTCTATCATACTAGGGATAGTAAACAACTAAATTATAAAATAAAATAAAAATTCACAAAATAATCACATTTGACTAAAAGGTTGAATAAACAATTAGTCGTATTACTGTGATTCTGACGAGAATGTCTCTCTCCCCATTTTCCTGTACAATATAGACAAATCAATTTCAATTACCTCTCGGCACTAAACCTCTAATGTTAGAAAGGATTATTGGTAATCACCGAGAGTCCAATCAATGTCCAATCTAGTCAGATGTAGTCTAGATCAATGTTGTACCTAAACACAAGCTGGAACTCCACACAGGGGTGGATTTAGACTGGGTTCATGTGGACCAGTCAGGAAATTAAAATCCATTGAGAGTTGGAAGGTTTTTGTTAAATTAAGCCACATTTTGCTGCTGTTTTCATTTGTGAATGATGATCACACAGGTGCACATTTTCTAGGAACTGAAAGAATTCAGTGAACCCGTCCACCTATATACGGCTCTGTGCACCCCTGCCTCAGGGTCAAAGCAAAGTCTGCCAACTGAACTACATCACTTTATCTTTAAAAGTATATATTTTTTTCCATAAGAACTGGACTCTCCAACTAAACCTTCAAAACACCTGTTAAATTGTTTACTTTGTTTACTGTATGATTAAACATATTTTCAATTATTACCTTATTTCTACCTAAATAAAGATGAGTTTTTTGGGATGTTTTGACGCAGTATTTTAGGTACCAGTATTCCAATCACAAACTCCTAACAATACTGATTTTGTATTCTACAGAAGCTATTTTACTTCATGATTATAACGTATAAATAGAACAGGTTTCATCCAGATGTAATTGTGAAGTTAAAGAATATCCCTTCACCCTCAGAAACACACAATTAAATATAGTTTGTGTCTGACTACAGCCTTCACTGTGAAGGAGGAGAATCAATGAATTTCAAACCGTAATGGCAATGACGATCATTTGTTTTGATTTCCCATTACAATTACCATGCTAAAGCAACCCTGGTAGCCCTATAACGAGGAGCACACATTGTTTTTTCTGAATGGTTTTATTGTTTCTCACCATTCTGTTTACACGTAAAGATACTAATAAGAGCTGCGGTGACTGGCTTGTTAGAGGACATGCAGGTCTCACTCAGATCCCTGAGTTGTGCCAGCAGCCCAGGTGACATCATTTCTCTGTACACTCTGTCGCCAGGCTGGGGGCCTTTATTTGTCACACTGAAACAAAACCAATATGACTTCTGTCTCTCTGACTGAAAACTCTGACCTTTCTGTTAAAAATAATTCTAAATATACCTTTCCTGTAATACAGCAAGTGGCATTTTTATTAGGTGGGCTAACATATGTTGCTAGTATTTAGCCAGCCATTAGTAACCAGGATTACATTAGGACATGAACTGCTATCCGTTTTTATAACCGTTATAACAATATATCTTAAAACAATAATCCATAAGCAGCCCCAGGAGAAATCTTTATCTTGTCATTGCTTCCTAGTAAAATCCATAAAATGGCAGTTTAACCCAGATGTGGAATTTATTGGACAATTTGACGGGACCCGAACAGTCACCTAACTCTCATGGGTAATTAGCCCACAAATTCTTGATTATTTAATACACACCATATGAAAAGATTATTAAACATCTTGTCACTCTCCTGAGCTATGCAAAGCATCTAATTTTCCAGTTCAATGTTTTTGTCATTGGCCATAGACGATCAATATCAAATTATTTTTACTTCTTTTGATAAAATTATATTCTGCTTAATGAAGCAGGGTCTGTAGTTGCAAAATATGTATTAATAAGTGGTTATAGTTCTGACATTAGTGGTGTTTATTGCCCTTACTGCATTTTGTTTTATAAACTGTGTGAGGTTAGCTGTGTTTTGCACAATATTTCTGAGAGATGTGAAATCTTACGTATATTGGCTTGATTTAAATTAATTTACTTGGTTAGTTATAACCAGGTTTGTTTTGTCTTGATGCAGAAATTTAGTAAATAGTTTGACTTTGGTAGATAATATAATTGCTCCTTCAGGGACATTAGGTAATATAATTACCTAATAACAACTCGGCAGAAAACATATTTTCTAAACATTTTGCTATATTTATTTTCTTCTGGGAACACTTAATAGTAATGATTTTCATTAGGTGTAAGGGATAGTCTTAAATCGTATAGTGATATTTATGTGACAACAATGCAACTGGTATACTTAAATCCTCTATACTTACTGATCAAATACAAAGGGAGTGAATACCTTGTCCAACTTTGTCTAATTTTCTTTGAAAGATAGAATATCTCTCCATATCCAAGAATAAATAGAAACGTTACGTTGTTCTGAAATCAGATCATTTGAAACAAGCAAAGCAAAATATTCCTAATACCCCCCCGCCCCCCATTGTGTTATAAAAGGTGTTTTTCAGAGTCGACTATCAAGGCATGCGTCAGCAATTTGAATGTCATGGTATATTGGTCCATAACAGGAAAACCTTAGTCCTCCTTTATTAGATTGTCATGATTCCACAGACCCCTGTGTGATATTTCATCTCCCAACCCTGACAAACTTTTTATCCCCTTAACAGCATTTAACTGTTTCTGTGATGTACCTGTTCTGTAATTATGATGCTGATCTTCAAAGTGCTTTTATACTTATGCAAAACTAATTTATAATAAGCATGAGATTTCTTCTTGCTCTGGGCCGTGCAGTGTATAAGAAACTACTTAGCTGAAGATATTTATCTGCATTGTACATAGACTGTAGAGTTAAGGACTTCGGGATTAAGATAAATGAAGGATTTGTGTTTTACCTGCTGTTATTGTTTTTAAGTTGTGTAACACTAATCGAAGGTAAAGATTTGCATAAAGGGATTGTGGTTAATAACAACACCCAACATGGTGTTCTTCAGAATCCTTTACAAATTGCTTATAGTCTAGCCCTCTGTGTTTTGAGTTTTAAATGTGTTTATCCTACAAAGTATATACTTATACCTGATCCTTTAAAATGAATGGGTGGAATCGACAATAGTGAGTTTTGAAGATGCATAAATACACTTCTGGGTTAACTACCTTTCCGGAAACCTGAAAGGGATTCCATAGACATATGATGTACACAAACCATCACATAGAGTGTATGAGTGAACACATACAGCATGAAACTCGATGCTGTTTTGGGGGGATTTTCCATGTCTGCTTTTTAATGTCTGGTACCAAACAATGCATAGTGATTAAAATGTGATTACCATGACAACACGTTCTCAAAACAAGGTTCTTGCAGTCCTTAGAAACTGCTTAGCAAGTCCTTAAGCAGACGCAATCTGAGTTTTCATTAAAACAATCTGCTTCAAGGTTGTTGAGGTGAAGAGATTGTGTATGATCTACATTAATTCGTTTCCTGAGTAATATTTTAAATGTTGAGTGAATGAGTGATGAGTGAAACCACAAGAGTTTACAATGTGCCTGTGGCCTACCTTCTCTTTCTCCTTTTGGCTTCTCAGCACCTTTATAAAGATAAACCAAAAGAAGACTAAATCAAACCTGTCTACCATCTGAGAGCATGAGGTCCTTTACAGCCCTTTTGGCCTTATTCACAACATTTCCTATGATTTAAACTGTTCTTTCTTTCTGTCTCTTCAGGGGAGGGACTAATTCAATACAATTTCTCATCAGTCTTATCCAACAATAGCTGTCAATGTATTACAGTTTTTCATCAGATGACTCACAATACAAGTGACCCATGAATGTTTAGATCTGAATTTCTCTTAATTCACATTGGATTTGATGAGAGAATTCTTCAGTCACTCTCTCTGAAGTAATCTGAAGCATGTGAAGTATAGTTAAATGAAGAACAGATTTTAAAGGGTGGTTATTTCCCCAATTCTGGAATACACAAAATGATTTAAATAAACAGTATGGGTAACAACCAGTGGAATATTAAAACAATGTCAATAAAAATGCATAGAATATAAAATAACAGATAAAAGAACTGCTAGGATGGGGCAATACATTAGGACCATCATCTTAAATATGAGTGACACGGATTACTGTTCACGAGTCTATATTATTAATGCAGAGAGCATTTAAAGTTTTAAAATAGATACAAACTGATTCTTGCTACACACTGAAGCATTATACACACTGGCTCATAGACCATGCTGGCAGTCTTCCATTTTCAAAATCCATTTTCAAATTTAATGAAAATATGAAAGGAAACAATCATAAATAGACTTGCGGGAGATACACGGTTAGTAAAAATCCACACTTGGTATAGAGACTTGTATAATAGAGACTTAGTAACCATATTTGATTGGTTTAGGATTCTTGACATTAATATAGTGTAATACACTTTAGCCTTCATTCATATGGGCAAGTGAAAGCCAGGGAGCACACTATAAGAATAATTGGTTTCTTAGTCAGAAATGGACAGGCTTCTGGTAGTCAGCATGTTTTTACAAAACATTTTATTTCTCTCCAGCTTTGAGATTAATGCACTTGCCAGTATTCACTGTGAAATGTATATAGTTTATCCTATCATGCATTCCTACATTTCTGCTTTGCTAGGTCTGCACTGACCTGTGCTGTCCTGTTAAAGAAAGTTGCCCAAGACAGTTCAATTAAATGGAACCTACCACATACAGCAACTTTTTATTTCATTTAAATGACATCACACACACAGTTTCAGTCTCAGTGATTGGTTGCAGCATACCAGATACAGTTACATAACTTTAGTTTCAGAAGTGGGGGGGGGGTGCATTCAATGTGAATCCGATGGTGCTGGTGGGGGATGCTGCCGAGTTGTAAAGCGACGGGGGTGCTGTGATTCTCATAGACTAGTTATGGAGATTGTGTAGATTCAGTGAAAGTGTTAAATGTAATCATTGCTATAGTTGGACCAGCTTTTTGATCAGGGTATCTTCATAAAGTGTATCATAATGTATGAGAGATTTGACTTACAGGTGCAGACTCACTGCTGATGTTCAACCAACACTCTCCCAGTGTGTCTTACTTATCTAGGACAGAACATTTTTTGCCTGCAGCCTAGGAAGAGCTGGGATACTAGTAATAACTGAATTAAGGATTCTTCTCATTGTGTCTTGCTGTTGAACATTTATCTTTCATTCAAAGGAAAGGGGGAAGGATTGTTTGATGATAATGGGCATTTTTTAAGTCATATTAATGCATATCTGTCTACAAACTGTTCTCATTACTGTCACCACCACGTTTTGAAGAACCCTCTGACAGCTTGAGTTAATTCTCTATTAGATATTTATTAATATGTACTCCTTTATTTCTTTAATACTTAATCAAGTATTTTGTCATCTTCATAACCTTGTATATAGAGCATTCAGATGCCTTCATTGTCAAAATTCTATAAACATGCGGTGACTAAAAAGGTCTAACTTTTTAATATCACAGTTTATGAAATATTTACACTCTCAATATCGTTAATCTCAAACTCCTAAATTACATTTTTGGTTCCATTATCAGCTGTTTTCAATGTTTTCATTATGTATGTACACTAATGTGGATTGAAGGACAGATCCTCTCCTTGCTGCTTCTCTGAGATGCAAAGACCTTTTTGCAGCAGGGTGTGTCAGAGAACAATTACCACGTGTTCACCTTTCTGCTTTGCCTCCAGTGCTCACAGTGAAAAACAGGTTGAAGGTCTGTTTACTGTTTTCTCCTACATGTCATTGTGTTACAGGTGAATGTCTAAAACTATGTCACCATCTGGCAGCTCAAAAAATGCAACAGGTTCATAGGTTGTGAGCATAAGTTTGAATTCTTTTCTTTTGCAGATCATAATTTTTCCTTTTATAGAGCTAGTGCTGTTTTTAGAATTGTTGTATACATGGGTACCTGGCTGTGAGTGTTACTTTGGATGAAAGCATCAGTCAAATAACTTTTAATAATTAGACAATTTTGTTGATGCATTAAAGAACAGTTCAGAATAAATGTTTCCATAATGTGAATTCCACTACTGTGACAGACATCAGTCTAGCTGGGTCTTAGGCATCACAGGCTTCATTACTTGAGGGATTTGTAATCTTTGCATTGTGCCCTTTGTTTGCTGTGTGCTCCTGGTATGTTTGTGACCTTAGGCAGGCCTTTGAGACTGGAAAAGACGGCATGCTGGGATAGCTGGTGTCCCTCTCCTGACAATTGGCCCGAACTGTAGGAGACAACTGGGTGACCAATAATGTTACCTGTTCATATCGGGGCAAAGATACCGATGTCAGCTTATATTCGGACAGCATATATCTGCCATTGTAGCACTTGCATCTGTCAAAAAATGAAAGAAGAGGAACTATTTGATTTGGTTCCTTTGTCGACTGACCGATGATAGTGAGACTATTGTGTTTCTGCTGACCTCAGCATGTCACCATGATCCATTGTACATATTCATTAGATTTTTCTTTTTTAAATTAGTAACGGCTATAAATATCCGTAATGGAGTAATCCAATCCATTTTCAGTTACATATTTCCATTTTAAAAGCAAATTGCTTCGATTGTCTGTCACTGCTCGTCTTGTAATTGCAATGTGCAATATTTTTGGTTACAAAAGCTTTAAAAAGGCGATTCACACATTTAATGGAAATGGAAAATCTGTTAGTAATGCTTTGAAAACCGATTCCTGCACAGCACTGATAAAGATAGATGTAGAATCATCATTCAAATACAGTAAGCCTATTTAATATGAGATAGTACAGGTAAGAACTGAACTACTTGGGGAATGCAGATTATAGTGCTTTATGGGGGTGAGATATAAAGAAAAGTAAATTACAGTATATTAACTTTGTACTATAGTGTGCATTGTACATGTGTACAGTTTTAATTCTTTTGCACTTTCACAAGCACACACTTATTACATTTAATGTAAGCCTCTGAGTGAAGTGCAAAACACTAGTACCACTTCAAGAGTAGAGTATTTACTATTATGTGGTTTTGTTATACAAAAAATAAAATGGTGTAACGACCATTAACTTGCAGTACTATTTAAACATCATTAACACCGAACTAAAATGTCCCTAGACAAAAACCATAAAGAGGATAATCTGATCACTTTTTCTCAGTAGCCTTGGAATTGTATTTAAATAAAGAAAATCCAAGAACGTCAGATGTGTATTATTTGCATGTTCTGTAGTTTCTTCCAATGTATTTTTTATTTATTTATTTTTTAGCAGATTTAGTAATTGCCTCTTCTTGTCTGGCAGGATATATCTGGCCATTGCCTTCTATACTGTGTCCAATCTGGATTTACCTGGATGTGCTCTTTTCAACGGCATCCATCATGCACCTGTGCGCGATCTCTCTGGATCGTTACATTGCCATCCGGAACCCCATCCATCACAGCCGCTTCAACTCCAGAACAAAAGCCTTCATGAAGATAATTGCAGTGTGGACCATATCTGTCGGTAAGAATGCCTAATATTTCACGCGCCAGTGTGAACCCCTTAGAAAAAAAAACACTCAATTTCAGTGTTACGAAAACCCATGTCATTAAGAATAAAAATGGAACGTTAGGCCAGACTCAAAGGTTATTTTCTGATAAAGGCAGATGCAACACTGCCAATTCGCATATAAAATGGCAAAGTAAGTGGAAAGATAACAAGCCTGCATCGCCTAAAAGGTTACACAAGCACGTTCATGACAACATTTTTTTTTTTTTTTTGGAGCTTTACAACCATCTCCTGTGCAACTGACAAAAGGGATCAGAGCTTGGAGGTCTCATCCCCTGCCCACCTCTGTGTGACAAAGAGGCCATTTGTATGCCTCTCTCCTGTTTTCAGACTGTTAGAAGAAAAAATAAATGTTGAAAAAAATATTTATATATAAATTAAATGTGAAATAAAACTTTTCTGAATTATGTTTTGATTGATTGTTTGTTTTGCTAAATTAAACCAACAATGATAATACCAGTAAAATAGATTTTTCCTGGACAAGTAGCTTTCCATCTGAAAGTGAGAGTATTGTGACAGGCTTTAGTAAAGTGACCAAAAGCTTTCTGGATGGTATGAAAGGAGATCTGCAGACTGGAGATATCGATGACAAACATTACGTGCACGGCAGTAATTGCTTCTCAGAATTGGGACGGGTTTTAAAAGCATGCTTTGCTGTCTTTTCCATAATGTAGGCAGAACAATGAAACCATGAAAAGGCCCAAGTGCCGATCGCTGAGCTGGATTCCAGCTGATAATGTCAACAGTACTCGATGAAGGCAAAGTGACTGTGCCGCTAATGCAGTACAATCTGTTAGCACACAATGCTGGAGTGCAGACCAAGAGGTCACCCCTTTTAACTCTATAATGCGTATATAACCTGACTATCTCCAGTCAAGGGGGTTCTTCTTTCAAATACATGACTCATCACTGGTTTCAGGCACGCTTTTTGGCCTCTCCTGCGAGCAGCACAATCAAATTAAAAGCATTACTCACTTCGCAGTATTTCTGTCTTAGTCACTAACTCATTGTTTTCACCTGAAACCGTGAAATGTAGACTTTGTGTTGGAAGTGATTGCATGAGCCAGAGGTATAGATAAACTGACCCTGGTATTTCTACTTGGCAGGCAAATGGCCAAATACACAAATTCAGCATCCGTGGTACTGACTGACTTATCTTAATATGAAATAGCCGAGTCATAAACTATACACTGTTTGAGTAATAAAGACCTGAAGAGCGGCATCATTGTTTACAACAATTACAATACAATATCTGTATTTCAGAGTGTGATCTTTGTTTGTGTGGGTGATACAAATATGCTGGTAATACAAGAAGTAATATTACAAGCAAAATATTGTAGTGAACTGGGTATTTCGATTTGATTGAAAAGATGAAACAAAGAAACAAACTGAATTGCCTGCATTCTATTTGATTTTGATGTAATGGAACTTTCTATAACCCCATTTGTACTGTAACAGGCTCTTTTCATTTTCATTATTGTGGCTAGTGAAATAATATTCTGAAATGAATGGATTTCACAATCGCAGGAAATATGTCCTAAGTAAATACAGCTGAAGGGTTCAACTGAGAGTTCAGCTGGACCAAACACTGTCCGGCTCTACATTACATGACAAATCAATGACACTCAATCATATGGTAGTGATAGAATAGTATATATATGCTTCACTCCAAGGGGGTGGAAATTTCAAGACATTTTAATCAATATCAGAACTGTTTATTCCTGCCAGATGTATGTTTTGAGCACAACATGTTTATCTCATGAAAGCAGTCTTAACGGTATTGTTTTTTTTTTTGTGGCAGAATCACCTCATTTTCTACATTTCTTCCTAGCAATCACAGGAATCACAGCTGCAGTGCAATGTGCTTAAAAAAGACTAAACTAAAAATAAAAATAAAAAGGGTGGTTAAGGATGATAAGACACCAGAGGACATGAAAGATGGCCGAGCGTAACTCCCTGCTGCTCTGCTTCTGTAGAGTTTAATTGGATAAATAGGAGAGATTAAAGAAAGCTCAATTTTTCTGCATACATAATTGATCTGTTCCCCTGGAGCACTATCATTACTACAGAGCAGACCTTAGGATATGGAGGCTGCTGTCCCATTGAGAGTTGCAGGCGAGTTCAGATGGGCTGTTTACTCCTGTTACTCTGAGCCCTACTGGAGGACTGCGGTGCCTTGCTCAGAACAAAAGAGTACCCAGATATCTCTTACGTTGACTTTTCGTTGAGCATTTATAATTTAATAACTATAACTTTATGGCAGTTGATGTTTTCTGCACTATAATGATGGCAGCGAGTCCCTGACAATCAGATTGCACAGCACAACTTGATCGCTGTAAATTACTTCAACTATTAATTAGAACTACTTTTTATTTTTCTGTTTATTTAATTTCTCTCAGTTAACAGCTGTTAAAGTTGTGTTCATACCTAAATATACCCTGATTATTTTTTTTCATACTTTTAACTTAGAACTGAAGGAATTAATGTCATTTTGACAGCCTAATTCACATAGAAGAAATAAAACATAAGGCAACTGTACAATAAATTCAAATATAAAGCATATAACTTTCACATTACAACACCATATAATGTACATACTTTAATGATATATGCTTCTCATGTGATGTACATCAGTGTCAGGATGCTAAAAAAAGACCTTGTAATTAGGCAATAAAAAGAGGGATTTATCTGTAATCTCAATTTAAAACCATGAAATCCACTAACCCTGAGAGATGAATCCATTTTAAATACAGCACTGGATGTGCACATAGACCTGGCAGAAAGATTAAAGGAGGCATTTTCCACCTTTCTTTTTTTTCATCCACAATGAAGACTGTCATGTTAACACATCAAAATAAATAGCAAAATTAAAAATAACTTTGAAAAGAACACAGTGCTGTGAATGCTTAACAGGTCTGCTGCTGTGTGGGTGTACAACGTTAGAGCAATATTTATACTGTGTGCTTGACAAGGTGGTGCTACTTAGCTTTTTTAATTTGTCAGGAAAAAAATGACTTCCATCTCTCTTTTCCTGGGCACACGATGAATGAGTGATGAGTGAATGATGAGTGCAGTGTGTTAGAAGGAAGGCCTGAGCTGATTGGAGGGGAATGAAATCTGTTGTGTAGAAATGGAGGATTGCCAGTTTCACCTGGCTATGTATAAACACCTGGACTGGTTTCCTAGGTTGTCAGTTTTTTCACAAGGAAGATTCATGTACAGCCATAGACGCTATTTAGTGCTTCACAGTTTTTTTTATCATTCTGTAATGACAGGGACTTTTAGTGTATTGTGTGAGATATAACATTAAGGCAAACTCAATAGAAACCAAAACACTGCAGACAGTTCACCTTGTTAGTATCTGTAGCTTAGTGATAAGCCATCTGCCCTTATAACATGCTTATAACTGCTTATATGCCCTCTACTTATATATCTTTAAAAAACAATTGTCCACTATATCAAATCCAGTAAAATGCACTAATTATCCCCAAATCCCCAGACAAAATATATTAAACTCTTTATTAAAAACTAAACATGTTCTGTTCCTTATTTACAGGGATATCCATGCCTGTCCCAGTGTTTGGCCTTCAGGATCCCTCCAAGGTTTTCAAGGATGGCAGCTGCTTCCTGACAGATGACAAATTTGTTCTCGTGGGCTCATTTGTGGCCTTCTTCATCCCCTTGACCATCATGGTGGTCACCTACTTCCTTACAATCCACGCCCTTCAGAACGAGGCCACCATGTGCTTGGATGAACTGGTTCCCAAGACCAGGTGGACGTCTTTCAGTTTTTTGCAGCAGAGCTCTCTGTCCTCCGAAAAACTGTTCCGCCGCTCGCTGAGTCGAGAGACAGGCCTGTATGGGAGGAGGTCAATGCAATCTATCAGCAATGAGCAGAAGGCCTCCAAGGTCCTGGGGATTGTGTTCTTCTTGTTCGTGGTCATGTGGTGCCCGTTCTTCATCACCAATGTGCTGGCTGTCATCTGCAAGGACACGTGTGACCCAGACATCATCGGAGGGCTCCTCAACGTGTTCGTATGGATTGGCTATTTGTCTTCTGCAGTCAACCCTCTTGTTTATACGTTGTTCAACAAGACGTACCGCTCTGCTTTCTCACGCTACATCCATTGTCAGTACAAGGAGGAGAAGAAGCCACTGCAGCTCATACTGGTGAACACTCTGCCTCCATTGGCTTACAACTCCACACAACTTCAGCTGGGAGACATGGGCCCCTTGAAGAACGGCAGGCGAATGGGAGGAAAAGACTACTCTTTGGTTGCCATAGGAATTAATAATTTTAATACTTCAAAACCCAGTGCAGGGCAGGCCAATGAAAAGGTGAGCTGTGTATAACTGTGAGCTTTTTCCCCCTTATAATAAAGACAGAAACCATGGCAACTACTAGCGTTTCTCATAAATTATACTTAACATTCATCAAGGAGAGGGCCTGGATAACAGTGCTCTGAGAGGAGCTTTGGCAGCACAGCCAGCAGAGAGCACTTGAAGAACTCTTTTATACTGTTAAGAAATCATAATTGGATGAAAAGATGCAGAAAAACACTTGGAAATGTGGTCAGGATTTTTAGCTCAGTGAAAATATAAGAATATATAAATATATATATATATATATATATATATATATATATATATATATATATATATATGTATACATACACACTCTCACACATATTTGTATGTGTGTGTTTTGTAGAATCAACATTTTCATGCCAGAAGAGATTTTACACATTCATCTATTTTGATGTTGTTGGTTGCATGTATTTTATTTATGTAACGTTTGCTTCAGGGGCTGTATTAAAAATGTTCCAGTGGAAAAACAAACAGGAATCTAGCTGTTTAAGAGAGAGAATGTTTCAGACATTATCAAATAATATTGGATCAGGACATGATTTGCACTGATGCTGTATTTCTAATGTGTTTTAAGAGTTACAAACATGTAAGGCTACTTATTTCAGTACACCCATTTAAGGCATTGGAATAGACCCACTCTGTATCTGGAGTCTTTGGTGTAGAACCTTCAATTGATCAAATAGAAATGATTCATCCTGGTATTCTGAGATGAACAAAAATCCCTTAAAAGTACAATTGAATATACATTAATGGCTGTATGTGAAGTTTTCTGGTCCTCCCTTTTCTTGGTGGTTAAGAGAAGTTGAATGTAATATTGTTTTAATGCTTTAACACAACCTCAGTCTATACTATGATGTTTAATTATGATTCCAACGAACCTTTAACTTATTGTGTGTGCAATAGCAATCCTGCTCCTTTGCCAAACTGATTGAAAGATTTGTTTGGGTCGACTTTCAACACAACAACTTTCATCTATGAAACCCTGTGATTTTATTCATTGTATTTTTATATAATGATATATATTGTGGAAGGGTGAGCTCCCCTGCCACTGAGGCACTTATTATATATATATATATATACACTCACCTAAAGGATTATTAGGAACACCATACTAATACTGTGTTTGACCCCCTTTCGCCATCAGAACTGCCTTAATTCTACGTGGCATTGATTCAACAAGGTGCTGAAAGCATTCTTTAGAAATGTTGGCCCATATTGATAGGATAGCATCTTGCAGTTGATGGAGATTTGTGGGATGCACATCCAGGGCACGAAGCTCCCGTTCCACCACATCCCAAAGATGCTCTATTGGGTTGAGATCTGGTGACTGTGGGGGCCAGTTTAGTACAGTGAACTCATTGTCATGTTCAAGAAACCAATTTGAAATGATTCGACCTTTGTGACATGGTGCATTATCCTGCTGGAAGTAGCCATCAGAGGATGGGTACATGGTGGTCATAAAGGGATGGACATGGTCAGAAACAATGCTCAGGTAGGCCGTGGCATTTAAACGATGCCCAATTGGCACTTAGGGGCCTAAAGTGTGCCAAGAAAACATCCCCCACACCATTACACCACCACCACCAGCCTGCACAGTGGTAACAAGGCATGATGGATCCATGTTCTCATTCTGTTTACGCCAAATTCTGACTCTACCATCTGAATGTCTCAACAGAAATTAAGACTCATCAGACCAGGCAACATTTTTCCAGTCTTCAACTGTCCAATTTTGGTGAGCTTGTGCAAATTGTAGCCTCTTTTTCCTATTTGTAGTGGAGATGAGTGGTACCCGGTGGGGTCTTCTGCTGTTGTAGCCCATCCGCCTCAAGGTTGTACGTGTTGTGGCTTCACAAATGCTTTGCTGCATACCTCGGTTGTAACGAGTGGTTATTTCAGTCAAAGTTGCTCTTCTATCAGCTTGAATCAGTCGGCCCATTCTCCTCTGACCTCTAGCATCAACAAGGCATTTTCGCCCACAGGACTGCCACATACTGGATGTTTTTCCCTTTTCACACCATTCTTTGTAAACCCTAGAAATGGTTGTGTGTGAAAATCCCAGTAACTGAGCAGATTGTGAAATACTCAGACCGGCCCGTCTGGCACCAACAACCATGCCACGCTCAAAATTGCTTAAATCACCTTTCTTTCCCATTCAGACATTCAGTTTGGAGTTCAGGAGATTGTCTTGACCAGGACCACACCCCTAAATGCATTGAAGCAACTGCCATGTGATTGGTTGGTTAGATAATTGCATTAATGAGAAATTGAACAGGTGTTCCTAATAATCTTTTAGGTGAGTGTATATATATATATATATATATATTGAACTGTGGTGGGTGGCTGCCCAGAGGCTTAATTGACTGTTTGGCCAGGTATAAGAAAGAAAGCTTCTTCTGTCTCCTCACTAGCTGGCCAATCAGTCAGTTGGCCTGTATGTTTTATTTGTATGTGTAGAGAACGAGAGCACAAGGAGATAACCAGAGGGCTGTCTAGGTGGCATTGTTTTGTTATTTTAGCTCCCTGGTTTAGATTTTTGGGGATTACTTAATAAAGGTAATTTATTTTAAGCTAAAATTCTGTGTTTGCTTTCTGTCTCCTTCCTGCTGGGTGCAAGTTCTCAGTATATATATGTATATATACACTCACCTAAAGGATTATTAGGAACACCTGTTCAATTTCTCATGAATGCAATTATCTAACCAACCAATCACATGGCAGTTGCTTCAATGCATTTAGGGGTGTGGTCCTGGTCAAGACAATCTCCTGAACTCCAAACTGAATGTCTGAATGGGAAAGAAAGGTGATTTAAGCAATTTTGAGCGTGGCATGGTTGTTGGTGCCAGACGGGCCGGTCTGAGTATTTCACAATCTGCTCAGTTACTGGGATTTTCACGCACAACCATTTCTAGGGTTTACAAAGAATGGTGTGAAAAGGGAAAAACATCCAGTATGCGGCAGTCCTGTGGGCGAAAATGCCTTGTTGATGCTAGAGGTCAGAGGAGAATGGGCCGACTGATTCAAGCTGATAGAAGAGCAACTTTGACTGAAATAACCAGTCGTTACAACCGAGGTATGCAGCAAAGCATTTGTGAAGCCACAACACGTACAACCTTGAGGCGGATGGGCTACAACAGCAGAAGACCCCACCAGGTACCACTCATCTCCACTACAAATAGGAAAAAGAGGCTACAATTTGCACAAGCTCACCAAAATTGGACAGTTGAAGACTGGAAAAATGTTGCCTGGTCTGATGAGTCTCGATTTCTGTTGAGACATTCAGATGGTAGAGTCAGAATTTGGCGTAAACAGAATGAGAACATGGATCCATCATGCCTTGTTACCACTGTGCAGGCTGGTGGTGGTGGTGTAATGGTGTGGGGGATGTTTTCTTGGCACACTTTAGGCCCCTTAGTGCCACTTGGGCATCGTTTAAATGCCACGGCCTACCTGAGCATTGTTTCTGACCATGTCCATCCCTTTATGACCACCATGTACCCATCCTCTGATGGCTACTTCCAGCAGGATAATGCACCATGTCACAAAGGTCGAATCATTTCAAATTGGTTTCTTGAACATGACAATGAGTTCACTGTACTAAACTGGCCCCCACAGTCACCAGATCTCAACCCAATAGAGCATCTTTGGGATGTGGTGGAACGGGAGCTTCGTGCCCTGGATGTGCATCCCACAAATCTCCATCAACTGCAAGATGCTATCCTATCAATATGGGCCAACATTTCTAAAGAATGCTTTCAGCACCTTGTTGAATCAATGCCACGTAGAATTAAGGCAGTTCTGAAGGCGAAAGGGGGTCAAACACAGTATTAGTATGGTGTTCCTAATAATCCTTTAGGTGAGTGTATGTATGTATGTATATACTACTTAGTTTTTTGTTTTTTGTTCTTAGTGGTGAATTGCTATGGAAAAGGAGCAAGCCTGTGTATAAGTAATCTAAACCTGATTGGGGTTGCTGTTGCACACAGACCCGTGAGACCTTTCTGCAGTCACTGACCCACAACTTCAAACAACCTGCCAACTGCAAACTCTTAACCCAACACTCCAGAGCTGCTCTCCATTGGCTAGTCTGTGCAAGACTCTGACGAACTGAATTCCATCATGAAGTATCATGTTTGAAATTTGGGAGTGGCAACAGAACTGGTGCTAATAACACTTTTATGGCCATTAAGTTCTCAAACAATAGGTCACTGGAATCTATCATTCATGTTCTGCTCTGTCAGCTGATTATATGTTCTGCTTAAAGTTGCACCAGGAATGCTGGACAAAGCACAACCAAGTTGTCACGACTGCTAATTAATTCATTAGTCACACATATATCAAGGTCTTTGGGAAAACTTCATCCAGTTCCTTAAAGCATATTCTTCTTTAAGTATGCATTAGATACAGCATTTCACCTACTAATGGCCTCTTTCAAAATGGATAGCTTACCTAGATTACTAATGTATTATTGCCTTTTAATGTATGTATTTACAGAAAAGGGTCAAGTATAAAATTAATTAACTGACAGCCTGTCAATTCTCTGTCTGTTGCCAACCCTGGGTGGGAATGCATCAAGTGGAAGCCCCTTGTTAGTGGTGTTGTGCCTTTTCAGTTGTGAATTCCCACTGAATTAATTAAGTGTAGGGAAATTGAATTACAAATGCTTTGATGTACTTTACATACCAGCACAGGGAGTGTATTTAATGTTGAATGAGTCCACAAAGGGAGAAACAGAGGGACATTATTCATTCTAATTAATGCAAAATATCAGTAAAAGTAAAACAACATTAACAGATACTGACTGTAAATAAAATTTGGGATTACTGAAATCTTCTATACTGCTCTCAGAAACTGTGAGTTGATGAAATTATCTGTTATGTTAAAAACAAATCAGACTTGAAATGACTTTTATTTCTGTCACCATGTAAACCATCTTTAGCAATAGATATGTATCGTACTTGACACTGTTAAGGTATAAGACACAATTATTCAAATTTGGGAGTGAACCTGATATGTGTTTGTGAAGGTTTTGTGAAAGTTCCAGCCAAACCTCTTTGAACTGCCATCGTGAAATGCCAGTGGACATGTTTGCCTTTTCCTGTATAGTTCAGGCTGATTATGAGTAAAGTCATTATGAAAAGAGTACATCGGTGTCACTGTTCAGTATCATTAGTCTTGCGCTTTCCTTTAATCCAGTTGAAATGATTCACTCTAAATGTTTTATGTTTTTATCTGTTGGTGGAGAGTCGTTTTAAGATGTACTAATTTATGATCAATTAATAATTTAAACTTACTGTGGCCTTTTAATACCCATGATTTATTAATATATCATTGGCATTACTTTAAACTTGGGCTTCCTTTAAAAAAAGGCAAACTAGTAATTAGATGACGTATAGTCCAGAGAGGGAACATTTTTCTTACATTCAAATGGTAATAATTTAAAACATAAATAATTTGTTTATTATAGTGTCTCTTTCAATCCAATTAAATAACATTATCTCAAATTATTAGTATGTATGACTTCTTATTTTACTGTGCCACAAAATGTTTACCTCCTGAAATTCAAGAAACCAAACTTCTGAAATGCATGATTATTTTTTCCATTTCAACTTAAAAGGATATATCTGTAACTTTTTATGTTACATGATATTCTAGTAATTTCCATTTGACCCAGCTTTCCAGATGGTCAAACTACAACTCTCTCACAATAAATTGTCGGAACAATGGCTCAAGCACCGTATGTAGACTTACTACTAAGACTAAATTGTGACTGATTCACATGTTTAGACCCAACATTATTTTTAATGCGTAATCATTTTCTTTTCTTTTCTTCATACATACATCTGAGTTGATTCAAAATAGATCACCTCAAGACCACATCTTGTCATCCCTGACTTCATATACAATTGTGGGAAAGTCCTGTCGTGATCTGCATTAGTCTTTTCTTCTTTCTGGGGTATTTTCCCATTGCACTTCTCACCTTTAAAATGAAAGAGCAATAAAATACCTTCTTCATTGAAGAATAAACGCCCATGCCACCTCTTTAATGGTTTTCCATTGTTAAGTGGTACTAGTTCAGTGATACTTACGTATTTATTAATTTATTATTTGTGAATGCTGTATAACAGAGGAATATTAATTTTAGTCCAGCACTGTTGCTTGTTTTTGCCACTGGTGCTCTTGCTTTGCTCAGCAGACTTCAGAGCGCTGCCACTCCTGAACTAAGAAACCGCAGGCCATTCATCATTCTGGAGATGAGGCCGGTGGTCATTAGTATTTAGAATCTGCACCAATGACAGCGCATTGCAAATTTTTAAATAAAAATAAATACTGCTAAGCTTTGCCCGTGTTTCTGTATTTTTTAACGTATACCATCCTATTAATGTCAATATTAATGGGTTAGCCTAACTGGACAAAATCCCATGATACATTATCTAGACAGACAAAGTCACACATTTGAAAAAAGTACATTTATTTTAAGTTTTAATGTTTTGTGGGTCATTATTTATTTGATATGTACCGATTATGAGATTTTGGCAAGTTTGTCCATGAATAGATGATGTGGATTTTTTTTCTGGATTTCCAGTTTAAAGTGGAATTTGTATATATATATATATATATATATATATATATATATATATATATATATATATATATATATACACATATATATACATACATATATATATACATACATATATATACATATATATACATACATATATATACATATATATATATATACATATATATATATATATATATATATACACATATATATATATATATATATATATATATATATATATATATACAGTGGGGGAAAAAAGTATTTGATCCCCTGCTGATTTTGTATGTTTGTCCACTGACAAAGAAATGACCAGTCTATAACTTTAATGGTAGGTGTATTTTAACAGTGAGAGACAGAATAACAGCAAAAAAATCCAGAAAAACGCATTTCAAAAAAGTTATAAATTGATTTGCATGTTAATGAGGGAAATAAGTATTTGACCCCTTTGACTTAGTACTTGGTGGCAAAACCCTTGTTGGCAATCACAGAGGTCAGATGTTTCTTGTAGTTGGCCACCAGGTTTGCACACATCTCAGGAGGGATTTTGTCCCACTCCTCTTTGCAGATCCTCTCCAAGTCATTAAGGTTTCGAGTCCGACGTTTGGCAACTCGAACCTTCAGCTCCATCCACAGATTTTCTATGGGATTAAGGTCTGGAGACTGGCTAGGCCACTCCAGGACCTTAATGTGCTTCTTCTTGAGCCACTCCTTTGTTGCCTTGGCTGTGTGTTTTGGGTCATTGTCATGCTGGAATACCATCCACGACCCATTTTCAATGCCCTGGCTGAGGGAAGGAGGTTCTCACCCAAGATTTGACGGTACATGGCCCCGCCCATCGTCCCTTTGATGCGGTGCAGTTGTCCTGTTCCCTTAGCAGAAAAACACCCCCAAAGCATAATGTTTCCACCTCCATGTTTGACGGTGGGGATGGTGTTCTTGGGGTCATTCCTCCTCCTCCAAACACGGCGAGTTGAGTTGATGCCAAAGAGCTCGATTTTGGTCTCATCTGATCACAACACTTTCACCCAGTTCTCCTCTGAATCATTCAGATGTTCATTGGCAAACTTCAGACGGGCCTGTACATGTGCTTTCTTGAGCAGGGGGCCTTGCGGGCGCTGCAGGATTTCAGTCCTTCACGGCGTAGTGTGTTACCAATTGTTTTCTTGGTGACTATGGTCCCAGCTGCCTTGAGATCATTAACAAGATCCTCCCGTGTAGTTCTGGGCTGATTCCTCACCGTTCTCATGATCATTGAAACTCCACGAGGTGAGATCTTGCATGCAAACCCAGACCGGGGGAGACTGACAGTTATTTTGTGTTTCTTCCATTCGCGAATAATCGCACCAACTGTTGTCACCTTCTCACCAAGCTGCTTGGCGATAGTCTTGTAGCCCATTCCAGCCTTGTGTAGGTCTACAATCTTGTCCCTGACATCCTTGGACAGCTCTTTGGTCTTGGCCATGGTAGAGAGTTTGGAATCTGACTGATTGATTGCTTCTGTGGACAGGTGTCTTTTATACAGGTAACGAGCTGAGATTAGGAGCACTCCCTTTAAGAGAGTGCTCCTAATCTCAGCTCGTTATCTGTATAAAAGACACCTGGGAGCCAGAAATCGTGCTGATTGATAGGGAATCAAATACTTATTTCCCTCATTAACATTAGGATTTTTTTGTTGTTATTCTGTCTTTTACTGTTAAAATACACCTACCATTAAAATTATAGACTGATCATTTCTTTGTCAGTGGGCAAATGTACAAAATCAGCAGGGGATCAAATACTTTTTTCCCGCACTGTATATATATAAACAAATTCCACTTTAAACTTTAAACATATATATGTCATGGGTGATGCCAGAATCACGCATCTTGATGAACATTATCACATAGCAAACAATGTTTTTTAAAATCTATTTAATTTATATTCTTGGTCATGTAATTCTGGGTCTTGAATTTTGGACTCCTTGCTACCCTAATTTTTATGTTTCTATGTTGTATAATTATATTCGTTATACATTTTCAAAATGTCAAACTGTTATATTAAAACTTTAATTTAATTGTATTTTTTCTCTTTAATTAAAACAAAATGAGAAGAAGGTTGTCCCAGTGAGCATAGTTCTGGTTTAATTTTAAATTTATTACAAGGCTTCAGTAAAATAATCTCCTGCCAGCTCCCTGCACTCTGGAATGGATTTATATAAACACTGAGAACAGACGTGTGGTTACGTATATATGAGAATGTCATGCATTTCAAAATTGATTCTCCTACTTGGATGTCCATTTATAAATCACGTTAATGCCAAAATTGCATATTATTTCCATCCCATACATCATACTCCACACTGTTAAGGGGAAAAAAGTTGTTACTGTGAAAACAAATATATATATTAAATATACAAAACTGAACTGATCATAATTGGATAAGTCTCCACCCCCTGAGTTAATACTTTTGGCATTAATTACAGCTGTGGATAGCTCTCTACCAACTTTGCAAACCTAGATTTGGCAACATTTTACCATTATTCTTTACAAAACTGTTCAAGCTCTACCAAGTTCTTTGGGGACTGTTAATGGACAGCAATCTTTGAGTCATGCCACAAATCTTGGATTGGATTAAGGTCAGGACTCTGATTAGCCACTCAGGAACATTTACCTTTACCTTGTTCCTTAACCACTCCAGTGTAGTTTTGGCAGTGCGCTTTTGGTCTTTGTCATGCTGAAAGGTGAACTTCTGTCCTAGTTTCAGTTTTCTTTTGCAGAGGGAAACAGGTCTTCCTCAAGGCCTTTCTATATACTTCGCTCCATTCGTTTTCCCTTCTATCATGACAAGTGCCCCAGTCCCTTTCCGATGAGAAACATCCCCATAACATGATGCTGCCACTGCCATGCTTCACAGTAGGGATGGTGTTCTTTGGGTGATGTGCTTTATTGGGTTTGCACCAAACAAAATACTTTCGCATTTAGGTCTTGCTCAGTCATCCAGTTTGAAGATACGGACTGATCTAGGCAGGGTCTTGATAGTACCATACAACTTCCACTTATTAATAATAATTTTGATCATGCTCCAGGGGATATTTAAGGCATTTGATATTTTTTTATACCCATCCCCTGATCTGTGCCTTTGAGCAACTTTGTCCTGGAGTTCTTATAAAAGCTCTGTGGTGCTCATGGTTGAGTCTTTGCTTTGAAATGCACAACCCAGCAGAGGGAACTTACAGGAACTGATCCATTTATCCTGAAATCATGTGAATCACTATAGTTTAACACAGGAGGAGGCCACTTAACTTGGTTTGTGATTTTGCTTACACCTGATCTGATCTAATTTTGGATTAACTTAGGATCTAATTAAGGGGCGTTGACACTTATCTGACCAAAATATTCCAGTTTACATATATTTTTTAAATTCTACAAATGTTGGAAGTTGTTGGATAGGAAAAGAACAAAAAACAATTTTACTGCATTTTCATTCTAGTGTGTAAGGCAACAAAAGGTGAACAATTTAAGAGGGGGTGTAGACTTTCGATGAACATTGTGTACACAAACACACACACACTGTAATGCTTTTTCAGTTTTTTACAGTTTATGGCAACCTCAAAATTATTGTTTAAGTTTAAGTTTATTACCTTTTATGAAATTAAGCAGTGAAACTGTTAAACAAAGCAGCAGAATGCCCTTTAAACTGAAATGCATCTTTCAAAGGCACTGACATCTCTTACAGAACTCAAAATAAACCTGCGTCTCTTCGTTCAGGCTTTACTTCTGTGTTATCATAAACTAAACTACTGGCCGTACACATTTAATGGTTTCATCAATTTGTATCTTAAAATGATTTAAAGACTGTTGTAATTCACTTGGCTTAGCGTGCCTGGCCCGATGAGCAGCAGTAGTCTGGCGCGTGTGGCAGACCGCAATACTTCTGAGGAAGAAAAGAGCATTGTTACTTCACATGAATGCTCCTGTCTGCTTTATCTTTTCTTGTTCTAGAGAATAGAATATTCTAAAAAATATATATTATTCAGTCCTTTAATTTAATTCAATTGTACTTGTGTCTTTGTGTTATTACATGGGATTCTTAATGTGCCAAAGAAAGATTATAAAGCCCCTCTTCTTGCTTACCCTGGAGAGTGAGTTTTTTTCTGTTTTTGTTTCTCCATCTTCTTGTTTTTCCAAGTGACTCATGCTCACACAAATTGATACAAATACAAATGTGGGCATGAATGCAAGCTGAACCTCAGCGTACTGCAAACAACAAAGAACAGTGTTTATTTAATATTGCCAATTAATTTACTAGATGTGAATATGTTTTTGTCTGAATAAACTGCGTAACGTTTCCAATTCCAAGCCAGAGGTTCTCGTACTGTAATTGTTATTGCTGG
Source organism: Amia ocellicauda (assembly GCF_036373705.1). Classification (NCBI taxonomy): domain Eukaryota; kingdom Metazoa; phylum Chordata; class Actinopteri; order Amiiformes; family Amiidae; genus Amia; species Amia ocellicauda. Next base: position 17,447,958 of record NC_089855.1, read on the forward strand.
GTTTTGTTGTGTTCATCATACACTGCACTGCTTTGTTCGTTTGGTATTGTTTTGTTTTGTTGGTTTGTTCTGTTGTGGGTTTTTCATTTGTTCTTATAATACTGAAGGAATCAAAACTAAAAAAGAAAACAAAAACATGCAATGGTTTCTTTCTTTCTTTTGTGGGTGCTTTGGATATTGAACCAATTAAAATATTTTTCTTGGCAGTATGAAATTGTGTTTTGCTGTCTGTTTCATTTGAAATCTTTAGTTTGTGTCACAATATAGAAATAACTTGCAGCACTGTCAGACAACACTGTTTATGCTTTTGGTTTAATTGAAAATAAGTGATTGTGGCCTTTGTAAATAAAATGTCTAACTTTTAGTCTTGAACCACTGCATTTTATTGCTTCACTATCTAATTATTTTGACTCTTACATGCTCTATTATTTTACTGCATTTATGTAAATATTATTTATATTCTGTAATCTTGTTTGCCCTACTGGAATTGTCATTTTTTCCAGATACATTCAGGGTCATTTTCTGCTCCAGTGTTCTGTTCCTAAATGTTAATATATTTCATTGTTTTCCGACATTTACTTTATCGCTAATGCTAACCTCAACCATATATTATTTTAAACAATGTCTGCCCTCATGACCACAATTACAGTATCGTCTAGGATTTACTAATATTTGGGGCCATTTTGCGAATTTGAGAAAATGAACATCATAATGTCATGATAATTCTATTTCAGCACTTTACAACCCCAATTTAGGCTTGACGTGAGCAATTGGTTACATAAAAAGCATTGGCTTCACTCGCTTGACTGAGGGAAACAACAGTCCTACTTTTGTTTTGTGATGAATACAAGCGTGTATTGTTGAAACCCGTTTGAAAATCACTTCATTTTCCTTCTGTTAATAAAACCAGATTAACTTGAGAATATATAAAAGCACCACCACTAACAAGAACAACCCACATTAATGAGGCACTGCACTGTAATATTACATCAAGAAAAATAAACTGCATTCCTGAACAATAAAATCAAATGGAAGTATTCTTTTCATGTATGCAGTGCTCACAATCTGCCCGCTCACCGAGTTTAATTTAGACTTCAAAGGCTTTGCAACCTTCACTAGGAAAGGCTAGTCAATATTTTGAGGGTTCGTATGAAAACGCTTGCAAAGACTAATAGCCTCTTGAATTTAACTAGCACTAACTCTACTAACCTTTCGTATTGCAGTTTCTATTGCATTGGCATTGTGTGACTGCTTTCCCTTGTTGTTCTCCTTAGTTTTCTATGCTTCATTATTATATTATTATTATTATTTATTTATTGACAGACGCCCTTATCCAGGCAATCCAATTGCAATATAAAGTGCAAAAATACAGTGCAGTTCAAGGCATACAACATATTACAAATTCCAATTTACATAATACAGTGCAATTCAAAGCATAATACATTTTACAAATTCCAATTTACACAAGTGAATACAATATATGAGGTCTTACATCCTAGATTGTAAAAGCCGAGCGCAGACAAGATGTTAGGTCACAGTTAAGGGCCAAGGGCCAAGGGGAAGGGAGCATAGGGGAAATCAACAAAATATGAGTTCTAGTAACGCAGGCAAGTAGTATGATAAAATGTTGTATAAGTGCTATCTTACAGGAAAGTAAATGACTAAATTATAAGAAATGTCTGAAAAGATGTGTCTTGAGTAAGGATCGGAATGAGGTCAAGGACTCTGCTGTTTTGACTTCGGTGGGAAGGTCGTTCCACCACTTAGGGGCCAGGGATGAGAAGGAGCGGCTCTGGAGGAAGGAGAGTGGAGAGGAGGCAGAGTTAGTCTTTTGGCACCAGAAGACCACAGTGACCTGGAGGGGATGTATGGAGAGACGAGGGTCTGATGGTAACTTTTTGCAGTGTGGTCGAGACAGCGGTAGGTGAGGGTCAATGTCTTGAACTGAATGCATGCCGGTATCGGGAGCCAGTGGAGGGAGCGGAGCAGTGGAGTAGCGTGTGCGAATCGGGGCAGAAAGAATACCAGACGAGCCGGACAGGAGGGAGAGGACCAGGGACTAGACGAGCAGCTGAGTCGAGTAGCTTTTCCTGAAAGTCCCTGAAAACCCTGAGCCAATCAAGACAACTGGTCACAATACATCAGTAAGGGAAACACGGAAAAAAAGAGAAAATGTGAAAATAGAGATATACTGGGCTTTGCAAAAGTATTCATACCCTCTCATAGTTTTCACATTTTGTTGCTTTGAAGTTTGCAGTCATGACACTTTGAAGTAGGAAATACTATATGTTATATACACAACCTATGCCACTGTGAGGCCAACGACAACTTTGAAATAGCTACAGAGTTCAATGGCCTGTATGGCAGGGTGGCAAGAAGGAAGTCATTACTGAATATAAGCCATCTCAAAGCCCACATAGAGTTTGCAATAAAGCACCTGAGCTGATCCTGCAAAAATGTGGGAAAAGGTGTTAACCTTTTGGTCTGAATGCCAAGCCTTGTTTGGCGCAGACCCAACACAGCACATCTCCCAGTCAACAACGTCCCTGCAGTCAAGCATGATGGTGGCAGCATCGTGCTGTGGGGATACTTCTCAGGAGGGACTGGAAAGCTTGTTGGGATTGAAGGAAAAATGGATGGTGCAAATACTAGAGGAAAACCTGTTTCTGTCTGCTAAAGGCATGAAGAATAAGAAAGTGAATGTCCTTGAGTGGCCCAATCAAAGTCCTGACTTGAATCTTATGGAGAATCTGTGGAAATACTTGAAATACTGTCCCCAAGCAACAAGAGCTTGAACAAATCTGTAAAGAATGGGCACAAATTGCACCGTTGAACAAATGTGGTAGATAATAACCCCTACAAGTCTTCACAATGTACAATGTAACTTCACAAAATGGGACACCATAGGAAGAGTCTGAATATTTTTGCAAGACACAGTGTATATATAAAATAAATGTTATGTAATAAATTGTCATGCAAAGCTCTAATTAATTCAGTGAATGTAAAAGTAACATTTGTTGTTTCATTGTGATTGTGGCCTAAAATCTGAAATCCAGAGCATGAGATAGTCATTGCATTATATTGATGCATTATGCTTGGCAGAATAAACATAATGCTTTATGCGTTCATTACCTCTTTCAGCTACAGCCCTTTCTAACAAGTTGATAATGAACGTTTCATTTTATCTATCTGTTAAATTGAGCACCAAATGATTTGAGTATTTGTACAGCAGTTATTAAGTAATTAATGTATTTATTTGACTGTGGATAACTCACACTGACTCTCTCACACTAATTTCAGGGCCACTGTGAGGCTCTGAATTTAAATTGTTATTATCTATGCTCACATTGACAACAGGTAGAAACAGGTTGCTCTTGTATAGACCCATTCTGTGGACTCATACAGCTAATATCACAGTTTGATTTTAGAACTAATTAGCACTACACAAGTGGTTATATGACATGGCAGGGGTTTTGAGATATCAATTTCTTCTAATGCTGTGCAGTGGGATTTTCTAGATACTCTACAGTAGTTCAGGGATTACTCAACACTATGATTACTTCATTAACCTTTATCATTCATTACTTGATTTAATAATTGATGTACCTAGTACCACAATGCTGTCAAGTAATAAACTGCATTGTTCAGTAACTATAGCTTCATTTCCACCTAATTGCTGACTGTTTCCTTCCTCTTGCAAGACAGTTGTAGTCTTTTGGTATTAGATGTTTTATTGGTATTAAAGCAGCTCCCAAAATTATTTCATGCTTTACTGCGTTAGCAAGGATATCATCTTTGACGGCTGAATATTAAATCTCCAAAAGTCCAGGGCAGTTGGGGCCTGTAAACTTTAATTCTTGATATTTTCTCATTTCTGTTCCTATCAATCTAGAGCCAGTGTTGTTAAAGGCCTGTCATATCACCACCCTGGCCAAAGTGTTCTGAATACATTAATTCATGTGACAATTATTAATTCAAAATTATCTGCCCACAAATATGTGACAGGACACATCTTACATCTGCACAATCGGCGAATCTCTGAAATGAAGCCACTATGTCCAGGGTTCCCACATGCAGTATAAACACCCGCTCGGCAGAGTGTCATCAAACAGATTGAATGATTGAACTTCCTAATTGATATGGATTTGTAATACAATCACTGCCATGGATTCTTTGAAGAGTGTTAAAATGTAAATGCTTTGACATATGCCGTTGCTTTTTGATCAGGGAATTGTACACTTTTATTCACAGTAGGAAATGCTCTTGATGGTGCCATGTGGACAATCTAATAATGTTCAGCTCATTATTTCCCGTTTTGTTCCATTCTTCACTCACTTCCATAATGCCAAGAATATTCAATGAGTTGCCTTTGAAATGTAAGTGGAATATATTTTGTTGGATTTTATTTAAAGGATTACTTAGAGGTGTGAATAAATATGACCTTCCTGTTTTCTGGATAATTATTTATGAGATATATTCGAACTAAAGTTCATTTTCTCGATTCTCACTTTCATTGTCTCAATATGCTGATTCTCTTCTATATAAAAATACAATAAAAATAATCTGACTTCAGTAAGATTCAGTGTACATCTTTCATCCAAACGCAGTTCAATTCTTCCTAGCCTGCCATATCTTGCAATTGGAAAAAACTGTGATAATTTTCTATTCAAAAACTTGATAGAACTTCTCACACAATATGTCATAGTAATAAAGGGTGATTATTAAATACATTCAATATCTGTACATACATACACCGATCAGCCATAATATTATGATCACCTGGCTAATATTGTGTAGCATGGGCACCCTGACTGGTCTGCGGCTACGCAGCCCCATACGCAACAAACTGCGATGCACTGTGTGTTCTGACACCTTTCTATCAGAACCAGCATTAACTTTTCAGTAATTTGAGTTACAGTAGCTCGTCTGTTGGATCGGACCACACGGGCCAGCCTTCGCTCCCCACGTGCATCAATGAGCCTTGGCCGCCCATGACCCATCGCTTTTCCTTCCTTGGACCACTTTTGATAGGTACTGACCACTGCAGACCGGGAACACCCCACAAGAGCTGCAGTTTTGGAGATGCTCTGACCCAGTCGTCTACCCATCACAATTTGGCCCTTGTCAAAGTCGCTCAGATCCTTACGCTTGCCCATTTTTCCTGCTTCTAACACATCAACTTTGAGGACAAAATGTTCATTTGCTGCCTAATATATCCCACCCACTGACAGGTGCCATGATAATGAGATTATCAGTGTTATTCACTTCACCTGTCAGTGGTCATAATGTTATGGCTGATTGGTGTATACAGTATCAAATACATATCAATATAAATCCATACAATAAACATTCTCAGAGAAAGGTACCCTGTTGTGTTTTTAAACATAATTGTTTCCGTATTCATTGTAAAACTGAAATCCTCTCACTTTGGGAACATATTGCTATGACAGAAATAGGCATGGATCAATCTGGCCACATGGATACAAGTCCTCCCACACCAAAGAGTGAAAATTGTTAATTAATGGTTAATGGAGCTGCTTCGATTTACATTAATGTAGCTGACACAATGCATGGCTGACTGCATCTGTGAAATTGTATCATTGATTCCTTGTCTGTTTCCAAAGGGGCCACACCAGCTATGAGAGACCCTCACCAAAAATAAACACTTTTTTAATAACCAGTGCCTTTCCAGTGTTATTATGGACACAGAAAATCAACCAAAAACCTATATATTTCAGGTTAGCTTTTTCTTGTCCCAGGGAGACATTTTTATTTGTTTGAATGCCTTACCTTTTCCGAACAATGTTTAAACAGGTGGCCAATGTCATTTAAATTTGTCACATAGCTTCATTATCATTATTATAGCCTTCTAGCACATTTGTGGCTAAAATGTTGTTCTTGGGTTTTTGTCCCCCTTTGATGTCTATTTCCACCACCTGCAGTTAAAGGGTTAAAATCTGCCTCATTAAAATACACAATTGGTTATTTTTTTAGTTTTTCATTTTATTTTTACTTAAGAGGAAACAATAACTGAGAAACCAAAATATGCACTGTAGCTGCAGGCACCTAGTTGTGATTATTCAAATGAACACACAGCTCTCTCCATTGTACAGCATTCATAGAAAATAGAGGAATAGAGTCATTAACTTAGTTTAGTCAGAGGCTACTTACCTGATTTAACAATGCTGCAGAAGTGCTACTGGTATCCACAGGTTCAGCTGCCTCAAGCTCTTCAGGTATTGTTTAATTATGTTCACATTTTAATCTGTTTCATAAACACTAAATACAGCAGAAATGTGCAACAATATCTGTGTCAGGCTGCCAAACAGCCACAGCGAACGTGGGAGTGCTTCAGCAAAATACTACAACAAGATCAATCACTTCACAATGCAAGAGGCAGGTGAACTTCACATTTCAATTGAAAAAACATCTCCCCAGCATTTGTAAACATCTCTGATCTTGGATTTATTTTGGCTTATTGAAAACGCTTTATATACATATGTATGCCTGGATTTAAGGAGCCAGCCAGCACAGTGACAACTGCAGTGTACTTTCACAGTGAGGGAAAACAAAACTTTATTTCTGCTTCCAATCTCTGAATCATGATTTACACTTACACAATGAAGGGGGGGGGTCTAAACTTGGTGATGCACATTACAGAATTGCATCCATTTAATTTTAGAAACCATTCCAATGTGACGTTCCTGTTCTTTTTTGTTTCTTGTCACATCAATAATGATAAATAACAAAGTGAGAGGGTCTCAAGAGGTTTTTCTGCTTACAAGAATATAGACCATGCTCTGAGTTTCAGGGGAAAAAACATCTACGTGAAGGAGGGCTATATTGTTTTTGACACACGATTGATCTGAACAGTGGTAGTTCTGGAACAGGCAGTGGATTCTCAGGCTTTAGATTGATGACCTCCAGCACTGTGCAGATCTTGACTGATTGAGGCGTGTCCGTCTCTCTGGTCTGCAGACGTAATCTTTATGCCTAGTGGAGCTTTGACGTCGGGGGAAGAAAATCTTTAGATTGAACTATGCTATGACACATATCAAATATGTCAAAAATAAAGATTAAAACCAGCAGCCATTTCCCCTCTAATGGAACAATACAATGTCGTAATACTGTGTAAGCATAAATACTGTATGGTTTCACACTTCTGCACACTAAACTCATCTCAGTAGAGTTTTGGGGTGTTTTAACTATGTCTCTTTTGTTTAATGACTGAACAATCTCACCTTACATCTCTAGGGTGACAATTTACCTTTCCACACAAATCAGATGACAGGGGACTTCTCTGGTTTTCCTTCAGTCTGTCTTTGGTGTGTGAGTGCTGTCCCGGATTTAAATGTAGGGATCAGGATTAAATCACTCCAGGAATCATCACCACTAACAACATATGGGATCACAAGGTAAAATCTGAGTCTGAAGATGAGGCCAATTGCCAGCTCAAAGTGTGTTAACATAAATACAGCTCTATTGTATACGGGGCTAAATTAGCAGTCACTGTTTTTTGCGGTAAGATGAGGAAATCCTGGCCAGTTCATGCCCATCCAACCCCAACAACACTCAGCTACTAAAAAGTAACTCTAACACATTTTCTATCTTTAACTGTATTTCTTAGTAAACGTAGCATAACCCAGGCCTACATTTCAATATCTTCACAACCTGAAAGTTCTTTTCATACAGTATGACATGAAAAATTGTCAAACACCCTCACATATCTAGTGCTGAAAGGAAAGTTGCAAACCCTGTCAAACACCTGATGAGTTAATCAATCAATCTCGACATCAGATCCAGGATCAGATTCAAGGCTTGGCAATAGCTGTGAATATGAAAGCTGGCCTGATCTGATATAACTAAATGTTAACTTTCCAGCGAAATTGTGAAACGCAGACGCAGCTGTTCCAGCATGTTGAATACATGACACAAACCACCAAGTGCAGAGTCTTACTTATTGAAAAACAGACATTGCCCCTGCTGTTTTCAGGACCCTGGTGCCCTGAGTTAGTATTAATCTCGGAATACTGTGCTAATAACAGCTTATCAAGAAGCAAGAAACAGTGTATTTTTTGTGTGACATTAGACACCAAAGTATCTCATTTTGATAGAAACACAAATTGGGAAATACATGACTTGCATTAACATCTTAAATAGTAAACATTTTATTTTCCAACAGCGCCACCTAGTGTCCCGGCAGTTTTGAAAAGCAGAACTTTCATTTTCAGAACGTTGATAAGGGGGCGTGGCTTTACGTCATCACGTTGACCTTACGTGAAACGGGACTTTGTGCGTTGAGCCTTTCTGGGGAAACGACGAGGAAATTAGCAAGTTAACTTAAATCATTCTAATAAGGTACGCGCATTTCACACACAAATAACACACGGTCGTAAAAATGTATTGTATTGTTTCTTACTCTTAAAGCATGTGACGCTTCACCTGCACATAGTCTGTATGCGTCTGCAGAGACATGAGTAACTGCAGCCCACACCGCAGACTGCGGCGCTGGCTAATCGTTTCTAGAAATATCACTCGTTTGCAGCGCTTTTATTTCAAAGGTTAGTACTGATGAGTGAATGTGTAATGCCGCTCTTTAGCGTGCATGCATGCATCAGGTCACCACCACACAACAGACCCGCGGATACTCCTGACTTTGCAGGACAGGCCATGTCCTATTATTATACTTGTAGCGCAGATTTCCGCAGTTCTGCGCAGATCTGCAGAATCCTAGCGATCCCATTGGTGCAGCAGCGCAGAACTGCGGAAATCTGCGCAACACGAACGCAAACTTACAGCCTTCTTATGTTACTGCGCTCCCAAGTGCGTTCCAGAGACTGTGACAGTGGAGTTACTATATATCATTATATGTGTTAATTTGCATTTGCTTGTATGTATTTTTGCTACTTTAACAAATATTCAGTATAAATACATGAAATGCAAGTAGCCAATTAAAACTTGTGATATTTCTACCTCTCTTCCATGGCATTAGCAACCAAGGCAATGGCGTTGACCCAGATTTCATCTAACAAATGTTGGGGTGGTTTCCAGAAAGTGTTCGAGCACGACAGGTATTTGTCTTTTGCGTTTTTATTTCACACCAATGTTTCATTCACTATAAACGTGCCTAGTCTGCTGTCTGTTAGGAGGAGTTATTTGAGTCCCATCATCAGTATCAACAGTCACACTTTTAAATGTTTGAAAAGCAGGATCTAGGCTCTTTCTAAAACAAATTAGTGCTTTTTCATAAAAAGAAGCTCTTGCTGAAACTTAAACATGATTTTTCTATTTTGTGCTCAACAGTGCAGAGCTCAGATGCAGAATGAGGTTTGGGATCTATCTGCCCCCTAAAGCAGAAAGTGGAAAGTGTCCCGTGATGTACTGGCTGTCTGGTAAGTTTGAAAGAAATATACAAGTAAAAGCATGTAACTGCTTTTTGTAGGTCATTGAGGTAGTTTTGAGAACTACTTTAGTACGTGGTTGGGCATAAAGATGACAATATTTCCTATTTCCCCAGTCTGTCACATTGTTGATGTGCAGTCCCTATATATACAGGTGTGAAGGCTGTGCAGCCCTCAGATCTCTGAAGCTGTGAGCGCCTGTGACAGCTCCGCATCGCTGACTGAAGCGTCTTTGTGGATGCCATGAAAAGCATTTTGAGGATGTGTCATCTGCAAAATAAATCAGATGCTTATGGAGACTGTCATATAATATGAGTTCTGATATTTGTTTTATGGAGAACATTGTTTATATTTTTGTCACAAAGATTGACTTTTATCCCGTTGTGAAAATTGAAGTTAAAGTTTTGGTGGCGTACGAAGTCTGAGAGAACTCTGATATTGACAAATGTCAGGTATTTGGGGGGATTTTCAGTATATATTTTTAACCATGAAATGCGCCTTGCCTACTGGGCATGATAGACTCTAAACACTTCTATAATACCGATGTCATGTGTAGCAATATAACCAAGATCATCTCATCTTCAAGGATGGTCAGTTTAAGGATTTAAGGGCTGAATATTTGTTACCCTTCAATATCCATGGTATTTGTTCTGTTTTCTTTGTGACTAGGGCTGACATGCACAGAGCAGAACTTCATTACTAAAGGAGGCAGCCAGCAGGCAGCTGCTGACCATGGGATTGTCATTGTGGCCCCGGATACAAGTCCCCGTAAGCTCACTACACATCTCCTTTAATAACTGTGCTGTAAGTGACGATACTGCAGTGTTAGTCTATGGGTAAGGGCAGTGAAATTAGTTAATGCACAGCTAAGCTAAAGTGTATCATATAGTCATGCATTGTATGTTGTCCAAATGTATGTTCTTTCAAAATGTACTTCTGCTGTAATATTAATTTAAATAATGTCCTTTGGAGGGTAGTTGCCAGCTGGCATTTTGCATTTCTCAATTCCCTTAGAAGTGCTTGCTTTGCTCTTTCTCTTTGTTCAGGTGGCTGTAATATTGAAGGGGAGGATGAGAGCTGGGACTTCGGCACTGGAGCGGGTTTTTACATCAATGCTACAGAAGAGCCCTGGAAAACCAACTACTGCATGTATTCCTACATCACGGAGGAGGTACCTGCATGGCTAGACCACATGATCATTTGAGCCTTTTGGCCCTTTTGTAAGCAGAATCATCTTGTAGAACGATTGAGTGCGATATAGAAAGTTTACAAATGAGAGGGGGCCATTCGACCCATCGTGCTCGATTAATGGACACCAAACGAGCACGATGGGTCGAATGGCCTCCTCTCGTTTGTAAACTTTCTTATGTTCTTATAGGGCCCAGTCTCCTGTTTCTTCCCTACTTGGTCAGTGGCAGTGTTTTGAAGAACACTTCTCTCTCCCTCTCTCCACCTCTCCCTACCTCTCTCTCTCTCTCTCTCTCTCTCTCTCTCTCTCTCTCTCTCTCTCTCTCAGCTCCCTCGTCTGATCAATGCCAACTTCCCTGTGGACTCTGAGAGGATGTCTATTTCTGGCCACTCCATGGGCGGCCATGGGGCTCTGATCTGCACCTTGAAGAATCCTGGGAAATACAAGGCAGGTTTGGCTTCAGCGATGTAGCAGTGTCTGCAGACTGTTGTATCTCACAGTAGCTTGTACCCACATGAAAGAAAAACATTCATATATTTTGGTTTCCAGACCAAATAACTAAATATATTTTGGAGCTGAGAAGATAGTTTATTAAATTGAAATGCATTGCTAATTTTAATTCAAATGCATCTTGAGGACAACAAATTCTCCACCTACTAATTTTTCAGGGTTTTAGTAAAGGTTAAACTTTAAACTTGATTTTCAGCTTTGATTTGTTATAACAAGGACCTGATGAAGCTATAATATGATGTTTGAAATGGGGCTTTAACTTTTATTATGCTTGATCCATGAGGTTAATAAGAAGAAAAAAAAAAAGACAAAACTAATGTAATTGCACATTATTTAATCTATACGATTTGGAGACACTTTTTCCATGGTTGAAATTTCTTCCTTGATTTCTCCACAGGCTGTTTCTGCATTCGCTCCAATCTGCAACCCCATGCAGTGTGCTTGGGGACAGAAGGCCTTCAGTGGGTATCTGGGACCAGATAAATCAACATGGGAGGTACGGTTCTGGGTTTCTAACAGAGGAATGTGATGGAGAGAGTTGGTCATTACCCGTCATAAACGTCTGTTCTACAGATATAGAGACTCTTTTCCTAACATTGCTGGGAGTTCACTTTTGTGTCATTTTACACGGGAAGGCTTGGCTGACTCTTTTGTGAGTTACTTTTGTGTGCTTTAATCTGCTGTTGTGTGAGCAGGATGGTTTGATACAGATGTTGCATTCAGTCCCACCCCCTCCAGTGTGTATATTTAATTGATAAGCAAACCGATAACTGCAATGGTGTCTGTGCCGACCCTCACCCCTAGTCCCGTTTCTTTTGCCCTGTCAGAGCTATGATGCCACAGTCCTGGCGAGCAGATATTCCGGGCCTCAGCTGGACATCCTGATCGATCAAGGCAAGGAAGACCAGTTCCTGGCAGCTGGGCAGCTCCTCCCGGACAACCTGATAGCAGCCTGCACTGAGAAGAAGCTCCCAGTGGTGTTCAGACTGCAGCAGGTGAGCTCAGCCCTGTGGCACCCCCTGCTGCTGCTCAGTGGGAGTGAGTCCGACACACTCGGCACTTAGGGCCTAAAGTGAAAAGCTCCACTTATTGCTAGTGGAAATAAACTACATTGACATTGACATTGACTATCACTCTGTAGAATCTCTGGAAACCCTGTGATGGGCCCTGTTATTAAGGCTTCCCGCTTTCAAAGTCTATTCCTGTCCTTTCTACCTGCCTTTTAAAGTTGTAATTTCAATTACTAAATAATGTTCACCCACCAGAGACAGAATGGTTACATTAATGTATAGAATGCTCCATTTCCAGTTTGATTATGAATTGGTTTGCATAAAAAATTAAATCCCACTTTTATTTTATTTGCACAAGAGATTGTCAGAATTGTTTGACCATGGTGCACCGGTGCCATATAATCTTTGCTTCTTCTTCTCTCATCCAGGGTTATGACCACAGTTACTACTTTGTTTTGTCCTTCATCAATGATCACATCAAACACCACGCCAAGTACCTGAATGCTTAACACCTGGACCCACCTTCATCAGTGCCTTTCGATGCCACACTGCTCCCTGGAGCCAAAGGCTGTTTTGTGCAACATTTCTGTTATAGTGAATTCTGCATTTATGAAATATAGGCAACGTATGGTTTGCTCATTTGCATCCCTAAATAAAGATCTGTGAGTGGTTTACAATGTCTGAGATCATTTGATACCATAACCTCTTAAGTTAATTAAACACTAACTGGTGGGTAGAATTCACAGGAGAGTAGAATAATAAAATTACTATTATGGTGTTTGGAAAGGATTTCCAAGGACCAGGGCTACCAACCAAAAGGGGTTTTCTTGTTTAAGCAGAGCTCCTTAAATGTGTAACTTTTTAAAATATTTAACTCCACACAAATGACAGAAGCTTCAATGGTTTTTACAAATAAGACGTTTACTGTTAAATAAAGTAATATTTGTACTATATACATTATTTACAGTTGTTAAGGCGATGGTACAAACGAATCATGTTTAATACATTGAAAGAACGAGTGCTGTATAAACATCTGAAATTCCTAAAAGCCATACTCATTATACACAAAAGCCGTATAACAAAATATTTAACATACTTTATTTATGGTACATCTGACTTTAAACATAAAAACCCATTAATACAAAATAATATTCATTTGTAAAAAAACAAACAAAAAAAAAAAAACAGTACAACTTGTCATGTTTTATCTACATTAGAGCAAACTAGAATAAAACACCCTACTCAAGATTCAGCAGATAGCATTTGTGTGGTTGATACAAAAATTTGGTAAATGTATGATTAATAGAAATGTGAAATCGTAGTTAAGAAACGTTTGGATTTGATGGTTACCAAAATATGAATACATCAGAATTCCTAGACGTCGCAAGAAAGTAATAAATAAACTTTAAAGTGCAGATTACATCAAACATGCTAGCTGCCATAATGTACAGGTTTCAAATTATGTTAAATATGTAAATCAACTGCTAGTCTACAATGCATTTCAAACTCAAAGTCTGTACTGTAGTGATTGTACATGTGCTCTGGGTTGTGACGGGGTCTGACATTCATTAAGATATGGCCCATGTGCTTTTAGAGACATGCTGGTCTACCAAAAAAGCCACAGATTAAACTTTCACAACAGCACTTATTTTTATGTTTTACTCTTGCACTAGTTCATATGTTGCAATGCAAGTAAATCTCTGTATGTGGGCATATGGACACAGTACTACAGCAAAGGGAGAAGAAGTTGAATTAAACTGGTAATGTTTCAGCTGAGATAGTCCCAGGTGATTTATTTTTATTATTTTAAGGGAAGGTTGGATTTTCTATTGTGATTAGGAAATATTTATCTTCTCATCCACAGCCCATTTGTCACAAACTATAAGCCAAAGAGTTTTTTAAACATTAGGATTAAATATGCAAAGCTGAGGTCTTTAAGGTTTGTCAAAAGCTACTGTAGTGTAACAAAGTTTTGTGGATGTGTTTGGAATTGATCAAGCTTAGAGGCTTAAAATGAAATGTCTATCAACACATCTGGACTCTGGACAGTAGCTTAGAAAACGAAGCTCTACTGATTACTAAAAATGTATTTTGATCTTCAAATTGAAAACCACAAAGATTAACAAAGTCATTCTACAATCGAAACCCTACTTGCACAAACCAACAACACTTTACAGCTCCCTCAGTTGTGACTCCCAAACCCACAGCCTAATACTACTCATTATAACATTCAAAATATATACACATTGATTACCTGTAAACACAGACATTAAAAATAACATCACCTATTTCCTCCCACTTGTAAGCCTTCTATATAGCACTGTTAAGACCATTGCTCTGTACTTTCTGACTTGCACCTGCAAGGCTCAGTTTAGTCTTTTGGCAACTAGCACATCTCTCTGTTTGAATTTGATTCTGCTGCTGAATCTTGAAGTAGTTTTACATTAGGACACCAAGCTTAATTAATATACATGTTCAGAAAACAAGGACAGCCAGAACCCTCCTGTGTCCATCACAAATTCATCCTTTTTTTAGTGTTTTCAAGCACCTTTTGCAAATAAAAAATATTCAATGTGCAAGCATCCCTTCACCAACAAATGTGCAATCATTTTCTTTCTTGCATCAAAAAAAAAGAATTAAACTCTTGTCCCATGTTGTGTGTTTAGTCTGTGCAAAAGATGCATCTTTTTCAAGCATTTCAATCTGCCATAGTGTCATTTGATTCATTGTAAAAGCACACTAAACACTGGGTAACCAATCTTAATTGAAAAACAAAGGGAATATTAAGAAATTAAGTATCGTGCAGCTTTACCTAATTACAAAAAACAAATCAACAAAAACAAAACAAGTGACATTCTTTATCCCTAGAAATCTCATAAAAGCAGATTCAATATTTCACATTTTCTATTAGATTTGGTGTGAAAAAAAATTAGTTATTCCTCATATGTTATGTGATAATACTTTGGCACATTTATTTTTTATTTTTAATGTTATGTCACCCAAAACGAATATACTACAGAAAGTATTTGAATAACTGAGCACATTAAGCTGCTTAGCTATTGGTTGGGTGGACATGTAACCAGAACTAAGAAAAAGTGAAAGTGTGTACAGCTAGACTGCCCTCCTCTGAGTGCGCTTTTCATTCTCGCCAGGTTCAGGCACAGGTGGGAAGCACTAATGCAATAGAAACAGTGCATAACTGTCAGAAACCATAAAGGAAGGGAAAGTGAAGATTACTAGAGAAGAACATAGTCTGACACGTTCTTTGTTCTACTGGATTATCTCAGCCCTCAGACATGACAGCAACAGCTTCTCCCCCTTCACACTGAATTCCCTCAAAGAGCCACTTACTGGTTCACCACAACTGATATTGTACAGTGCATCCGGAAAGTATTCACAGCGCTTCACTTTTTCCACATTTCGTTATGTTACAGCCTTATTCCAAAATGGATTAAATTCATTATTTTCCTCAAAATTCTACAAACAATACCCCATAATGACAACGTGAAAGAAGTTTGTTTGAAATCCTTGCAAATTTGTTAAAAATAAAAAACAAAAAAAGCACATGTACATAAGTATTCACAGCCTTTGCCATGACACTCAAAATTGAGCTCAGGTGCATCCTGTTTCCACTGATCATCCTTGAGATGTTTCTACAACTTGATTGGAGTCCACCTGTGGTAAATTCAGTTGATTGGACATGATTTGTAAAGGCACACACCCGTCTATATAAGGTCCCACAGTTAACAGTGCATGTCAGAGCACAAACCAAGCCATGAAGTCCAAGGAATTGTCTGTAGACTGCCGAGACAGGATTGTACCGAGGCACAGATCTGGGGAAGGGTACAGAAACATTTCTGCAGCATTGAAGATCCCAATGAGCACAGTGGCCTCCATCATCCGTAAATGGAAGAAGTTTGGAACCACCAGGACTCTTCCTAGAGCTGGCCGCCCGGCCAAACTGAGCGAATGGGGGAGAAGGGCCTTAGTCAGGGAGGTGACCAAGAACCCGATGGTCACTCTGACAGAGCTCCAGCGTCTTTCTATGGAGAGAGGAGAACCTTCCAGAAGAACAACCATCTCTGCAGCACTCCACCAATCAGGCCTGTATGGTAGAGTGGCCAGACGGAAGCCACTCCTCAGTAAAAGGCACATGACAACCCGCCTGGAGGACTCTCAGACCATGAGAAACAAAACTCTCTGGTCTGATGAAACAAAGATTGAACTCTTTGGCCTGAATGTCAAGCGTCATGTCTGGAGGAAACCAGGCACCGCTCATCACCTGGCCAATACCATCCCTACAGTGAAGCATGGTGGTGGCAGCATCATGCTGTGGGGATGTTTTTCAGCGGCAGGAACTGGGAGACTAGTCCGAATCGAGGGAAAGATGAATGCAGCAATGTACAGAGACATCCTTGATGAAAACCTGCTCCAGAGCACTCTGGACCTCAGACTGGGGCGAAGGTTTATCTTCCAACAGGACAACGACCTTAAGCACACAGCCAAGATAACAAAGGAGTGGCTACAGGACAACTCTGAATGTCCTTGAGTGGCCCAGCCAGAGCCCAGACTTGAACCCGATTGAACATCTCTGGAGAGATCTGAAAATGGCTGTGCACCGACGCTCCCCATCCAACCTGATGGAGCTTGAGAGGTCCTGCAAAGAAGAATGGAAGAAACTGCCCAAAAATAGGTGTGCCAAGCTTGTAGCATCATACTCAAAAAGACTTTAGGCTGTAATTTGTGCCAAAGGTGCTTCGACAAAGTATTGAGCAAAGGCTGTGAATACTTATGTACATGTGCTTTTTTTTTTTTTTTTTTTTAATCAATTTGCAAAGATTTCAAACAAACTTCTTTCACGTTGTCATTATGGGGTATTGTTTGTAGAATTTTGAGGAAAATAATTAATTTAATCAATTTTGGAGTAATGCTGTAACATAACAAAATGTGGAAAAAGTGAAGCGGTGTCAATACTTTCCGGATGCACTGTATTTTCTGTAAGTGGACATCAAAATGTAAAACATGCTTGTGATGCAGCACATAAATGGGATCAAAATAAAATGTTTCCTTGTATACAAATAGGTTCTGTTCACTCAACAAGTGGACCTCCTACCTCAGCCTTTTATTGAATGCAACCTAAGTGTTGGGAAAGTGTGCTGCTGCTGCTGCTGCTGCTCCATTCTGTACTGAGGTGGGTACAGTGTGCTGGGCTCTGGACTCATACAGGTGGGATTGGCGTGGGAAGTTGTGATATTGTGTCACACCCTTGGGCTTCCCACTATGGGTAAAAGGATGGGGGTGGGAACCTTTCTGATCCATCCATCCATGTCAGGTGTATGCAGCTCATTCAGTTCTAATAACAAGAGCTTGCTTAAACCACATTCTATGCCTTCCTTCATGTTTTCGACAACATAGATCTTAAGTGTAAGTGGGTCAGTAAGGTAGATGGAATGTATAAACCACACACACGTGAACAAACGCACACAAAGCAGCCATGGAATGAAATGCAATAATGTAGTAAGTCACCAACCCCTGAGACACACCGGAGAGCAACTCAACTGAATAATAAAAAAAAGATAAAAAAATAATAATAATACAGAACATAATTTTTCAAGACTACATCTATCAAAATATATTAACTGTGTTAAAAAGCATTTTTGGGATACACTTCTTGTGACGTTTACATCCTTCATCCTCCTTGACGACAAAAGAATTGTAATAAATAATATAAATAAGAAAGTTGTAATACGAGGCCATGTGTCCGGCTGCGAAAGTAGAACTCGGATTTATTTCAGAATAGATTTCCAGCACCAGAGCAACTCTCTCTCTAGAAAAATGCTCCTAGCTTTTGGTGCAACTATCACCTAATCATCTGTTTGAAAGGCCTGCACTGCTGTCCACTGTATATAAAACCTTTAGGTGTCCAACATCTCCACATCAGTGACAAGGTGCTTTTTGATCCAAGCTGGACCACCTGCTTTAGAAAGCCACTGCTCACTTGAAATAACTGTCCTGCATTTATGAATAAATGCCAAAAACCTGCATAAAATGTCTGGCAAAACCTGCTTGTTAACAATAATGAAAATGAGTTCTGAATGTATTAAGGTTCCTATAAAAATGGAAAATAAAGTCCTTTAAAAAAAATAAGACAATTCTCTTTCAGGAGGTATAGTGGCAATATGTGCTGTTTCACTTTGGTTACAAAACATGTATTAAAACCCTTGTCTTTTGTGCTGTGCTTTCAGGCAGTGTTCGGCCTGATTTTCCCTCCGTCTTACTTGGTTCTCACGTAAACAAGGCTTGTTTGGTTGTGGCCTCGTCCACCAGTGCTTGGACGGTTATGCTGATTTTAACCAAGCCTTTCTCTTCAAGTATGTGATGGGGCAGACATAACTTCTCCTAAAATGAAAAGAAGGCAGCACAGAAACAGTAAATAAAATGTGAACACAAACATAGCGCACAAGAGCAATGAATCACACAAACGAGAAGCATGTGGCATTAGCCTAAATGCCATACTGTACCTTTTGGGGTGGTCCAGAGGGCAACGGACAGCACTAGAAACATGTTTACAAGTTCTGTGCTGTTGGAACCACATTGGCCATTAGCTGAATATAAACAACACCAGACTGTTTATCAACCATCAAGTAACTCGGAGCTGATAATACTTATGAATGCTGCTTTTAAAACCACTCCTGTGAAATCAGGGTTGATGTAAACAAACATATCTCTGAAGCCATTAAATTGTGGTTACCCTCAATAAATTAATCTACAAAGTTAATAAACAGCATTTCTAGTGAACTTTCAGGTTGCTTTCATTTTGTTAATGGTTCCCTCCAGTGTAAAATAATGAACATGTTTAAAGAAAGGTAGAATATTCATTCTTCAATAAACAAAAATACATAAATGACTAATTAAATAGAGCAAATAAATAGTTCATCACATCACTACTTATAATGGGTCAAAGTTAAAAAGAGTCAAACTATACATTTATTAGTTGTGCATTTACAGTATTAAATATACAAGTAATAAGATGACAGGCTTCACATGAACAATATTATAAATAGTTAAACATTTCTCAATTTTTAAATAAAACGATTCAAAATCAACAATAAGATGCACCTCTTAGACTCACGTGGCAATAGTGAATGTCTGACAAAACAGCTCCTAGAGTCAGTGTATTACATGAATAATTCAAAGATGAATTGGATGCAGAATTCAAGTATTCTATTTGATGCACTTAGCGAAAAACAATGAATTAATAAGCACTAAATTAGTAATTAGCATGAGAAATAAGTTCTCCTTACTACGTTGTGGATCGGATCTCTTGTGAATTGTATTGCTCACCGACAGAACCGAACCTCTCCATAGAGAGAATGCAGGCTGAACTAATGCAGAACAAGAGGCGCTGAATTGAACAGATTAGGATGGCGTTTCTCAACCATTCAATCATTAGTTGGCTAACCTTAAAGCTTCGTTAAAAATAAAAAATAAAAATAAAATAGTTCAAGTGAAATTAAGTAAATCCTGTAAAGAAACAAACCAACTGCACCAACAATCTTTGGGCTTCTCACAGCTTCATAAATAAATAAATAAAAATAAATAACTCCTACCCAGAAAGCTATACAGAGTCAGAGAATCCCATTGCTTTTGTATTTTAAGATATATTTTAAGATGGAATGACACCGAAACAACCTGGCCCCCTTTTCCTTAACATTCATATTCTGTTGTACAATTTGTTTAATTAGAAAATAGAAAGTTATAATAAATTAAGGGTGTTTTTATTAAAACACTAGATGATGCCCAGAGACCGTTGGCTGATCTTCTACATGTAAACTATTCTGAAAGAGTCTGCACATAAAATATCGAATAACTGCCAGCAATATCGGATTTCAAAATGTAGTGTAGTCTGCAGTATGTCTGTGGTTACAAAAAATCTAACACACTCTGGTGAATGGGATAGACGATGAGAGCAGAAAATTAAACCTGCTGCCTTGAGAGAGAGGCTCAGAAGGACACATCTCAACACGTGCAGCGGAGATGCTGTGAAACTGCAGTGTAAAAAAACACGAATAAACTGAAAGGCAGAGAAGGATACGCTCCTCTGGCCGTGGTAAGATGACAGGCACAAGAAGCGCGTCTTTTCCTTGTTCTGTTGATGTGCTGTACTCTGTGCTGTCGGACTGAAATAACGGTTTCGCTAACCCTCTCTCATCTGCAGGCCTGTGAAAGGAGTGTGTGGTTTATCGGACAGAAGAGAACAGATGCACATGCAGCTCAGGTTATGTTAGTTCACTCCATGTGTACGCGATGAACAGCAAGACTAGACAGAAAACGTGTATGAGGCTCGAGCCAATGAGATCCCAGACGTGCCAGGCTGGAGGAGCTGCCTGTGGGCCGGGGCTCGGGCTCGGGCTCGGACTCTGGTGCACCAGCAGAGCGCGCACAGTCTTTCGAACGGGCCGCAAGTCCGACTGCAGAATGTCGTACGGAGAACAGAGGTCAGTCTGTCCTCGGGGGTGAGGGAGGGGCAGCCGCCAGGACAGAGGAAACACAAGGCAGGAAATTAAAAATACACAAGAGATCAGTAAAGATAGTATTTTTTTGCAGGCAGTTTGGCCAGGCCAGTATTTGTGAAATAGACAGTGCAAGTTCAGTGGCTTAGGAAAGCCTCTTAAAAGCTTAGGGAACATTCATCCTTAATT
The DNA here is from genome assembly GCF_036373705.1 of Amia ocellicauda. NCBI lineage: Eukaryota > Metazoa > Chordata > Actinopteri > Amiiformes > Amiidae > Amia > Amia ocellicauda. The sequence goes on from NC_089855.1 coordinate 17,468,770, forward strand.
TCCCAATATCACAAGTAACACTAAAAGGATCTGTATATTGCCATTATGCACTTGCTATGACATGAGACTTAAATCAAGTGTATTCATATGTAAAGGATGGTTCACATTAGTGTATTTTAATTGCAAGTACCTAGTATACTAAATTATATATCTTTAATGCTTTTGCCATAAAAAACAAGACTTCATACTACATCACATTTTAGACAATGTATTTGTTTAACGAAATCAAGGACTGAAGATTCTTTTATTCCATGTTTTGACCACTGTCTTTTTCAGAGAGACTGGCCCTTTGGAAACTTATGGGCGATGAATGATTTTGGAGGCAGGGTGCAGTAGTTATGCTATGACAACAGGCTGATGTACAGTCAGAAAAGGAAAAGACAAGAGTTGATAGCAGCAGCACCCAAGGTCTGATTTTGTGTGGAAAGCTCCGGTATAATCCACAAGAGCTCTACAGATGAAGCCAGCAAAGGTGGAGAACTATGAGCAAGACTGTTGACAGTGAAGCGAGTCTAAATGTAAAGCTGAAGCGAGTCTCTGTTTAAACGGATGCTTTAAAGCTTCCCAATATCAGACTCATAAGTGTATGAGCAAATTACTGCCTCCTTTATTAAAGTTGGTATTTCCATTTCACAGCCATCTGGGCTACAGCAGCTTTTCCAGTGAGAGAGTCTTCCTCTTCCTAAAGAAGATACTTCAAAATTTACAAAAAGGGCCAGAAACACAGACTTTTTCAATTGTACATTTACACTGTGGACTGCTATCTTAGTTCCTTTTTTCACTCATTACATATAATAATGACATGGCGTCTGCCTCAGAAGAAGTCATTCCCGGAAGCAAATCCTATCTGAAGTAGATAGTTATCAATCTACATAATACAGACACAACCTGTAGCAGCAGCAGACAGATTCAGTGAATCAGGGTCTGCACTGAGCAGGCTAAAAATGGCTCTGCAATCAGACTGCCCTATTCTCTTGCCATCTCCCATACATCATCAAGTTCCAGGGACACTGTTTTGCCATCAGTCTATGTCTATAGTACACACCGGGACAGGTCTGGTGAGCTGAATAAAACCACTGAAGAGAAGATGGAAGAAAAAGAAGAACCACTAGCTACAGTGAGGGACAAACAAATCTTCCGAATCCACGTATTTTTTTTTTTTTTCCTTCAATGCCTTAGTCCTATGTTCATTCTGCTTCAACAAAGGTCAGACAACGTTTAAAGTACACTATTCAAAGTATTCCTATTACCCATGTACATGATATTCCACAGATTTATTGTAGAACAACTATAATTTGCAATTTAATACGAGTTTAAGGCAGGCTGTGTCAAGTCAAAGGTTCAATTCTCCATTCCAAATGCTTTTCAAACCTCTAGCGGCTTTTTCTATTCATAAAACTTGGTTTCTGGACATTTAGAGCCAAGTAAGGCTTCCTGGTCCTGCATCCCTATCATTCCACAGGAGTTCACAAGAGACTTAATTGTTTATTGAAGGCAGCAAGGAATTTATTCACAGATTTGCATTCTTTAATAATTCAGTTTTACAGTTGTAAAACATCCTTTAAATACAATCAAGATGTTGTTTTTTACGTTCAAAGCTTCCGTTATGATGGATCAGTGCAGTAAATATATTAAATATATTTAATATGTATTTAATTTAATATTTTACTTAGAAATATGCCTATACCTGTAAATATACCTATATAGATTTATCAACACCATAAACCTATCCTGGTACAGTTAATAACACCAAACATTGCCAACTATGAAATTAGTTTCTTACACATAATAAGGTGACCTGCATTTGGAAATCCTGATCTACACAAAGAATCAGTAGAATCAAAAAATATTAGTAATTGCACAGTGCCATGGCACAATATAATGAACAATCCCTAATCAGACACTCTCTGTCAGGATAATCAAACAGAATTTGGCATGGTTTATGGCTGTTGTAATGGGTGACGTACTTGAACATGCATCACCTGTGTTATTAATCTTTAATGTAACTCTCTAATATCCAGTTTCACACAGGTTCATTTTTCTGCTGGTACTCATTTTCCTTATTTAAGTCTTACAGCTGTTTACAGTAACTGCATGTGTTGTTCTCTGCCAATTCCACATTCCTAGACTAAAATTCCCCCAGGGAATTGTGATTTGATTGCGAAAGCGAGTCTGATACGGTATGTAGAAGCCAAAGCCATATCATGAAAGCACGGTTTGGTGAGATGGCGCTGAACTATCTGGTGTCATTCCCTGGCCGGTCTCAGTGCTCCTAGTGCTGGGATGAATCACTTGCCTATGGAGCCCATACTCTACATCTCTGCAGCTCGTGAAGGGCAGAGCAATGTGGCAGCTGAGCCTCCGAGTTTTCCGTACGGGTCAATCGCAGTGTGCTCATCCCAGAACTATAGCAAAGACTTCCCCTCCACATCCTGGTGCTCTCAGTGAGCAATGGGAAGCTTACCTCCGGCACTCCCAGCTTCCTGCAGGCATCCAGGAAGTTCTCCACATTCCTCCGGCACTTGGCCATACTGAGTTTAGGCTATGGGTTGAAAGTTGAAAAGTTTTAAAGATGCTTTAACAACCACATAATGACATATTAAGATCTAAAACAATAATACAAATAAATTCTGCACAAGCTACCAACAGTTCATTCTAAAATGGCACATTTACACTAGGCTGTAGACTCAAAGCACACTTTGCAAGGGGTTAAAAGCTTGTCCGGGCCCTGACGTACCACTGCTGGTGATGGGATGTGAATGCTGCCGACGGATCGCGGGCGCAGGTGGTTGACTAAATGGCACAGGACCACGCCGTCCATCAGAGATGCTCCCAGGTCATCTGATAACACCACCTTCAGCCTGCTCTCAATGATCTGTGAACACACACACACACACACCATCACTGCCCACAGGGCCCAGAGCCTACAGGAGCATGGAGGAGGCCAGGAGTGCATGGCAGGGAGGCTGCTTTGGAGAAAACACTGCCATAATGTGGCCTTACCTCCCTGAGCTGATCCATCAGCTCCAGCTCCTCTCTCATTTGCTCCATCTTGCGGCGGATGGTAAACTGCGGGTCGACCGACTCCATGCTCTTGGGGGTCCTCAAGAAAACTGTGATAGAGGCGAGAGCGGCCGTGGCAGATGTCAGAACAGGGAAACCCTACACTCATATCATTCAAAAACAACAGGTGATCTGAAAATGATTCTATCTCCTCCAAAGGAGTTGTATTTTTCCTTACTTACTTAACAACACAGAAACAATGACTTGTCAGCTGTTTACCTGTTCAGCTACTCGACACAAAGCTCGTAGACTCATACTGAGTGTATCCTCCTACACTCCTACTCAGAGAGGAATTTGATTTTACTATGTAAATATTATTGTCAAGGCTAGCTTAGGGTTTTGTTAGGTACTATCAGCAAGTAAGCAGAAGCATTATGGTTCTGTCTTGGCAGCCTGGCACACAAAAAAGCAGAAGATGGAAAAAGCAAAATAAACAATAATAGACTTTTTAAATAAAGCAACTGCATTTCTTCCAAAAATATAAATACTGTCAAATATTTAGAATGTTAAACTTTGAAATGTTACACTTCACAAAAACAAGGAGGAAAGACTTGAAGAGATCTGGTTCAGGTTTAAACGTTATGCAAAATCTTGGAATACGTTTCAGCCTGCATGTCTGTTTACACCAATTTAATTACACCGAACCTTTCCACAGCAGGAGAGATCTGGAAGATTAACCCCAGTCCTTTCCTGCAATACAATTATTGACCACAGGGAGGAGCCTTTGTACAGCTAATCGTCATTGAACCTGACAAAGAATCCGAATGAATAAAAACGGTCAACTTCACTTAGATGTAAAGTACGTAGCCCCCCCCCCCACACACACACACACACAATACATAAAACAAACTAACAAACATAAGTAGAGTTGCAAAAAGTAATTAAATGACACAAAGGGATTACCTTCACTTTATGCAAAGACAGTGATCAATACGCTATCCCCTGAAAAATCAGCAACTTGAAACTAAATCTTTTTACTCCCTTGCATACAGTTTCAGACAGTAAAGATTGCCTCTTGGACAGACCTGGCACAATTCAAATGCTCTCTAGAAAGTCCAGCAGTCTCTTTAAAGGAATGGGGAAATCTGGTGTTGACGGATTAGTGTGAAGTAAATAGGTTTGTCAAACAGCCCTACAAGAACATCTGCAGTGAGGCATTTAACAGTGCCCACTGCAACTTGACAAGGCAGATAAGTGATTTCCACTGCTATTGGCAGACCCTGAGCAGTGCTCTTTCATTAACAAGTGCTGGCAGAGGGTAGCAGGGCTGGGAGGTTTTGTTAGCTCCACATTTCTCTTTGGCTGCTTCATTAAACCAGATGACAGACTGAAACAAACAAACTAAATAAAAAAACTAACCATATTCTTATCAAATGTTACATTTCTGCACAACACTGATATTTCAGTAAGAATGTTTTGCTTATCAGAATGATTATGTCTGCAGAAGGAATGTAAAAATAATGTATATGCGGTTTACCAAATGATTTTATCCCTGCTACAATGACAGAAAATCATTAAATACGAATTTCACATTTTTATAAGGATAAACAAAAGACAAAGGGATTGTCACAGTACAGGTTCTACAATGACAAACAACTTGATCAACAAATTTGATTCTTGACACTTGGAAACAGGGAGAGAAGATTTGCATCCTCTAACCCCCCGCCAAAAGAAATTAAAGACCTGGAAGGGTTAAAAGCAAACTCAGCTGCACATCTAACCCTAATGAGCATCACATTGTCTGAGTGGAGACCACCACTGATTTGACTCACCCCCAAACAGACAGGTCTCAGACTAGACATCTGGAGCCCTTAACAGATCCGGATTAAAAACTGACATCATATCGACAAATCCAGACTACCAGAGAGACGCATTTCGTCATGCCAGTAAGCTGTCAGTGACCTGCGCCACATACAATAATACTTCACACCCCTACACCTACATACTGGTACTGAGGCCTCCTGTTACTATACACATGAGAATTGTGGAATCTAAGCTCATTGGGGGGGACTACCTTGAGTTTGGATATCAACCTCTCTTGTAAGATTAATTAAAAGAGTAATTTATGTATTAAAGTGCTCTGAAATATCAAATGTTAGCATGTCTTATATTCACATCAGGACTCCCCTCTTTCCCACTGGACAGCTTTGCCCAAAACAGGCTAGTCCTTATGGGAGACCTCTCATTTGATGAGCAGTCTGAAAATGCTCTCAGATGCTGTTGAACAGTAGTACCTGTGTCAACCACAAAAAACAATAGTCCATTAGGGTGCACCTTCCACTAATTATCTAAAGGCATGTTGTGTTGTATAATGACGACTTGCAATTGGAGAAACTAGAAAAGAACTGGAGAAGAGCAAAGGCATAGTTCCATCTTGCCTTTTTTGAAGAGCACAAAACATGCCATTACATTTGAAGCACAGTCCTTGACTCTTTTAGTGAAAGGGTCCTGATTTCTTCATCTCAGCCAAGTGCATTTAGCAGTCACACAATGTTAAGAGCTTGAGCTTAATGGTTTTTTCCAATATGTATGTTGGGGAGCTCAGTGTACGTGTGTGGGGGGTTCTCAGATATTTGAAATCTGTTTTTTCCCACACAGCCTGATATTATATTGCTCTATAGAGAGCTTCACTCACATGTAAAGTGTATTTACACTATTCCCTGGGTGTTTTACATGTCTAGGAAGAAAGGAAAGGGAAAGGAATAAGCAAAGGCAGCAGAATGGTCCTTGTGCTGCCCCAGAACGTCCAGTTGCTGTCTTGCATAAGTTCCTCAAGTATGTGTAAATTAGATAAGCCTCATTTGATCATTAATTAATAATAAAAGCTGTTTCATTTGTAAGTCTTTTGTGCGATTTGTCGCATTCCACTTTTTTATTGCCAAAGGATTTACAGATTAAAGCGGGACAAGACAGGAGGATCTGGCAGATTAGCAGTTTTCATACTGCAAGGAGTACTTTAAATTACTATGAGAAGGCCTGGGTAATTCCAGCACGTTTGGCCTTAGAAACCCAACAGATTATCAGCAGGGCTGGAACTGCACAGTACAAGTAATTCTTTAGGGAGGACTGTATCTGTATAGTGGATGGATCAAGTGTGGAGGGAATTTGTTTCTTCATCTAGGCATTGCAAGCAACTGAAAGATGGATTTGCTTTATTCTGTAGCCTAAGGAGGACACCATGCAAGTCAAACCACAAGAGATCTGTGGCACATGTCACCAATATAAAGCAATGAACACAGGGCACATCTGGAACCGCAGAGAACAGAACGACTGAAAACGACATGTGTTAGCACCATGAAAACTGGGTCACTCTGACCTACTTGTTTGATACAGATCTCAATAGGCTCAATCCAGGACATCACTCTCTGGCTACTCAGGTGCCAAGACTGAGATAAAGAAAGCTCTCATTCCGACACAATGCAAAGGGGTCTTTATTCATTCATGCAAATAAATAAATATCTGTAAGCTATTACACTGAGAACACTTATGTACGAAACAAAACAAATGTACTGGCATCAAAAGTCTATTGAGTGCTTGTGGACCCGCTACACATAACAAACTTCAGTAGATGTTGCCTCCTCCTAAACGTTTGCCTTTTCTCATGGGTGGCTATAGACATATAGGCACCCAGCGAATAGTGAAAATATCCTTTTGCGTGAGACTGTACATCAATAGGAAATAGTGTATAAACCCTAGAGAAGTTTTAGTCACTAAGATAAGCGGCCTCAGGTATGATATTTTATAAATCTGACGAGGCAAATTTTCAGTTTAAGCATTTAACCACAGAAGAAATGCTGAATAGGAAATTTAATTCACCATCTCAGGACTTTGCTGCCTTCCGTCTCTAGGCATTCTTCCGCAGGGACATGTTCCTGAGATTACATGTCAGCCCCGTGCAGCCATCGGAGGCAACGCACGCTCACTGCAGAGGAAAGATTACGGCGGCTGTCTGTGGACCCCAGTCTTGTACTGTATTATCCTTCACAGAACAATGCAATCTATGCAAAAGAAACATGGTTGCGTATGCTTCAAAAACTAATTTAAGTAAGGAAGCACATAGTTTTGAAATTACATCGCCTTTCAAAGGAGAATGAGCCTTAAAATCTGCATATGGGATCTGGTTTAATTTGATCATGATAAATACTACCACTGTGATTATGATGATGATGGGTAATTAAAATATATTTATTATACATGTCTATCTATGTCTACAATTTTCCAGAGCATAACTATGTGTGGACAAACGATATGCTATGAAATAACTATGAATAATATAAATGTTTAAATAATAATTGTACAGTTTATTTAGTATTGACTTCAAAGTCAAATGTATAATCTCATTGTAGTGTAAATACCCTAATGCACACTGGGCATTAACCACAATATACACAGTGATCCAGTGTGAAGCAGCACTCGCCACAACTATTTAGAGCAAAAAGGTGACAGAAGCCTTTTCTCTGCAAAATGCATATGAAATATAATGTGTAGACTCTGAGTATAGACTCTCCACATCAGCCAGATCAGCTATTGACAGCAATTAACATGCCTTTCAAATTTTGAAAGACTAATTTCTTCTGCTATCAGTTGGTAATGTTTCAAATCAGGGTGTTTATGTTGATGATCCCAAAAGTATTTTCCACTTTCCTCTTTTTCAAAGTGAATCATCCATTCACTGTCCTGCATACATCAAAAGCCAAGAGTAACAGTGAAAGCGTTGTTCCCCCCCCGGAGAAGAGATTAAAGCAGTATGAAATTGCCATCATTTTCCATCCATGACCCAGAGAGCAACAGTGGGACCAACTGTTCAATTTCAGGAAATCACCCATTTCAGTACCCCTCAGAAACAAAGAAGAAAAAGGAAAGCTAATGATGCTAAGATAGTACTGAGATTTAAAAAAAAAAAAAAAAAGTACTTTTTCCTGCAGCAGACTACCTAATCAATCAAAGACTACACATAAAGAAATACAAACACACATACAAAAAACACCTAAAAACATTCTTCCATAAGCACATAATTTTTTCTATGAAACATCTTATAGCTGATCAACAAGGTGGGGAAAAAATACCCACAAGTATCATAATACTAGAGTTCTGTGAGACAGACATATAAAAACAAACACCACATCAGTAGACTGTAGGAAGTGAGTGTTTTTCCTTCTCACTCTGCAGTCGAATCGAGCACTACTGCCCTGTGCTCAGTGATTTCTGATTGGATAGGACAGTAAGAGAACCTACCACTGCTTTGCATGCCTCCTTCAGCTGGGGGAGTGAAGGTGTCTCTATCCCCTGTCAGGCCCTGTGTGACAGTGCTGAAAGAGGGAAGGGGAAAGGAGGGCAGCAGGGACTGGACTGGAGGAGGGGGAGTAGATAAGCCAGGTCCATTTACCAAAAAGTGGGAAACCAGAAAAAAAAAAAAAAAAAATAGAAAGAAAAAGAAAAAGCAGCAGCAGTTCATTTATACAAGCAGGTAAAAGGGGTGAGAGTGATTGAGGTTGGCGTGAGTAGTCATGCAGTGATCAGAGAGGGACAGGGAGGAGAGATGCAATGCAAAAGAAATGCAAAAACAAACACAGAGGAACATGGAGGATAACAACAGTTTAATGTTAGTACTTTACATTTCGATTTCATGACATGCAGTTAAAGCTAGCCGTTAATGCTACTTTTGAAATGCTAGCTAATGGTACTACTGCTAAGACTACTGCAATGGGATGCACTTGTTTGCAGCCATCTCTTTGAAACTGTACCCAAAGACTTCACATTGTTCGGAGGAGTGACAGTGCTTCCAAATAGTCATGCCAGTAATTTGGGATGTAGGTGCATGTTAAGACCAATAAACTCAATTTACATCATGTCATACGAATTCCAATTATTCACAGTAGCTTTTAGCCTCTAGCTACCTAAAAGAAAGACTGCTGCCAATTTAAACAGAACAGGCACACGGTTTTAGTTATGGGTGTAGTCTTCGTGTGGTACAGTGTGTACCCTGGATATAATATATATTATATATATATATATATATACAATTTTAAAGACATTTGCTTGATATGTCATTGAGTTGAGGGAAAATGCTCCAGTTTGAAGAATTCTGGGTACAGTTTTGTTCATTAGCATCTTAGTTACTGAATCCAAACTGCTGCTGCTTAGATAAGTTTGCGTAAATGAAGCTCCAAGCTTCGCAGTTAATGTCTGATCAGCATGTCTGTGCATGTTTCCCACAGCACACAGCCCTGGTTTATTATCTCAAAGCTGAGGGCAAGTTTGTTTGCCAAAATTAAGCTCAGAAACAGAACAAATCGAGAACAGGGATAAAGAGGATTTGTATATCTATATGCACAGTGATATGGTTGGAAACATCTTAATAATGGATTCTTTGTGAAAAGAACAGAATCTCTTCGCCTGCTACATGCTTCATCATGAAGTTCAAGATGCTCTTGTCCTGTTTCAGACATGATTGATGGTCATTTTTCAGGAATGGGGAGTATAGGTACTTGGCAGGAGTAATTTCCAAAAAGACACGTTTTCTTTCCCTTCAAGATGCACTGTTACATCATACAGCAACATATCAGTCCTACATATCACCAACATACCACTCCATCAAAGGTGCACCTTAAATCAATTTCTATTGCATCTTCTTTACTAAAAGAATTCCAAGAATGCCAGAGGAGCACATTGTTGATTTATAGTACACAGACACACGTTTCTTTATCTAAATATGCCATATTATCTTCCTTTAAACCAACAAAAGTCCAATTGCACTCTTCATATCAATCAAGTGATCCCAGGACTCTGTATGTCTGAGCACAGAAGAGAACATCATCTCAGCTCTAAATGACATGGCTTCCACAAGCGGAGAGGTCTTTGTGGCCAGTGTAACAGTGTGAGTGTTGCCTCAGGCCAGTGTATCAGCAATACTAAATCCACCTCAGGCCACAGCTGGGAATTTCTCTTACCTGATCGGGGCTTTAACCCAAAAGGAGGAGAGTTTAATGAAGGAGATAAAGCAGGACTTTTGTCTTCCCCCTAGAGAAATAGAGAAATGGATAGTTAAAAGGGAAAAAGGGAAAATCACTCATTATGCTGAGTCATCTTCACATCTTTTAATAACAAATCAAGACGGTATCTGATTTATTATGCTGCCCCCTACTAACGAAGAACATAACCAATAGTTCTAGTCCATGACTTCCACAAGGCCTAGAATGCATAGACCTGTAGGACAAACGACACACAGAACGCAGCCCATTCACTGCATTTTTTAAATTATATCCAGAATGGACTGAAAGTAACACACAACATGACTTAAACCTACTGAATACATTTAAACATAATCAATATAAGGTTTCCTACATTCTAATTTCAGGTGCCACAGACATGATGTTCTGAACACAGCCCAAACAAAATGTACTGGTCAGTCTGTTTACTCAAGTATACACTTGTCAAATGTTTTAGAACACCTACATTTTTCCAGTTTTTATTGAAATGTACGCAGTTTAATGTCTCAATGTACTCTGAAATTAAAGCATGGAACAAATAAACAATTGGAGATAAAAAAGAAATCATGGAATTCTTAATTTAACCCCTTAAACTAACAAACCCCTCTGGTGACAATTATGACATATGCTGGAACCAGACTACTGATCAAAACAAGGCCATCCACGTTTTGGTAGAAGCAAGGAAAACTCTGTTTACAACAATTTTACATAATTGGATCGGTACTTCTCTGTTTGATAGAACATCAAATAATATATACTGGATTAACCGTTAGGTCGTTCTGAACAAAACAATCCTATTTGCAGGCCATCTGTGACCGTTTGAATGAGACCCCCCGGAGCAGACTGCGTTTACCCCGATGTGCGCATTGTAGGAATACAGTGTAACTTCTATGCACAGGAGCTGTGCGCAACACTGCCAAATAATGTTTAAGAGGGTGTAGTAACACAGTATATATCTCTGAAATTTACTTTATTTTTCAGTTTTTGGTGTCCTAAACTTTTTTTGTTAACCTCTGGCAGTTTACCGCTTACCTTTGTACCATTTCAGGTTATTCACTGGACTTGAACTGCTTCAAATTCAATAAAAACTGGACAAAAGGGGGTGTTCTAAAACTTTTGACGGGTAGTGTAATTTGAATGTGGAGCACTTTATATGTACAGATGTTATGTTCACTAGAAAAACAGAAATAAGAAAAGAATGTGCACATGGGACTCACCCTATCCACAGAGTCTCCCCACAGCTCACTCTGTGCTCCCTGCAGACTCGAGTCTCTCTGCAGATAAAAACACTTTCGTCAGGGTTGCACTCATTCTTTCTGTAGCCCTGTGTGGTCACTGCTGGCCGAGTGCCCTGTCTACAGTCTGAGTTATGTTTAATGAAAGAAAAAATCTGTTTATAGTTGAATGTTATATCCCGATCAGTCTATTGTTGGCCTTGACACAAAGAACACATTTGTTCTTCATCAGTTGTTATTGTTTTATTATTATTTATTTCTTTATCTTTTTTTTAAATTGTATTTTTTATTTTCACAACTGCCTGAGAGTTACAGGAAACATTTAATCATTTGTGTCAAGATGTTCCACTGTGTGGGTGTCTTCATTGGGTCAATTAAATTGAAACAGTTTTGTCATTTTGGCTTGTTTGTTTACATTCCAAGATTTACAAGATTTGTCCGGGTCTTGGGTACTTTTGTTTTCTAACTGTCCTTTACAGAGCAGACTAGGCCGCAGTGGGTGAACCAATGTGTTACACTGAACACTGACAACAAACACAGAACATGGAGACAGAAACATGGTCCACTCCCAATGATCTGTGGGCACATTAACAGAATGCAGCATCACTATTGCACCAGTTACCAACACAGATGAAGAGATGCTGCAATCCGTTGCGGAGCGGAGAACTGTGGCAAAAGGTGTTTTTACCTCAAGTGTGTTCATTACCTGGTTTGACATTTGTCTTTCAAACTGCTGGCATGCAAGCTGGGCCTCATGCCTGGCTTTCTCTAGAATCAACCCCCTCTTCTTCTGGAACTCAAGCTCTCCATCAGTACTTTCACTCTACAACATATCAAGCACCTCAGCCATTATGAACTCTTAACTCGCCCATTTGCTAAGTTACTACCAAAACACACAGGCTGTCCCATGTAACTAGCGGAAGCATCAGGAAGGGTCACTGGGGAGGGAAAGCTAACAACAGAGCGCCTGGACTGCCAAAGAACTGTGCAGACAATGTAGCAAAATCGAAAATATTCACTAGGAATCCAACATAATTTTTTACATGACGGTTTTCTTTATTTCTTTGTTCTTCAAGGCGTGCACAAACAGATCACTACACGCTTCTCAGAGAGGCTATGAAACAGTGAAGTGATTTGCACGGCCTTTATCACTCAGTGTGTCACAAACTCAGAATGCTATTTAAAAATAGTGCCTCTGAAGTAAAAGGGATATTTTAAATAGGATACTTAATCCCTAAAGCTTTAAGAGTATTTCTGCCACACCAAACCCCAGCTCTACCCAGCCCCAGGTCTAACCTCAACACTGAGTTCAATGCCCTCACATAAAGGGTCAAGGAGCAATCGTACAAACTGCTGTTAGAAGATTGAAGAACATGACACAGATTTAAGGATTAGGACTTCAGTGACTGAAATACACACATAACTGTTAAAATGGTCATTGTCTAACAATACACACAAGAGAAGAAAAAAGCTGAAAACAATACATTAAAAGCCCCTGTTCCACATAAATTATGACAACATAGTGAACAAGTTTCTCAAAAATGATTGCCTAATCTAAAGGTGTGAAATAAATCTTACCTTTGGTGTGTCCAGATCATCCTCACAGACCTGACCGCTGTAGACAGACAAACACAAAAGCAGAAGAGTCAGTCATCTCTCAGTCCAACACGGTAGCTGATTACTACAGCACCAGGACAAGCACTCACTTGAGAGAGGACTCGTCTGAACTGACCATATCCACGGGGTAGAGCTGGACTCCTGGAGTGTCTGGGGTGTTCATGTGTACTCTGTGAAACGCACAGTTCGGGTGAACAATTCCCCAAAAACGAATTAATCATGACAGCTTAATGACCTCTTAATTATTCCTAATTGAGCCTGCTGAGTCCTACAGTTCTTTCATTTCAAATAATTATCAAGCTAGTTTAAGTACATCCAGCATTAGTGGGAAATGCAACCAAATTTCTCTTTCCTTTGTAATAAAAAGGGAGAATTAAAGTGAAGTAGATAGAACCTGCATCAAATCTGCAGAACTGGACATAAACTTCTGGATAGGGCAGAGCAAATAACGATATTACAGCAATAACTGAATACCTAAATCAATAGACTAAATTACTTATGGGATGATGGTCAGAACATGTATTACAGGGCAGCACAGACCACAAACAGATTGCAAGCTATTTCATTAGAGAAATGAAACCCAAGAGCACAACTGAATCCAACTGCATGCATCGTAGCTCTGCAGGAAACACGCCTGTGAAACTTACAGTGAGGGAAAAAAGTATTTGATCCCCTGCTGATTTTGTACGTTTGCCCACTGACAAACACATGATCAGTCTATAATTTTAATGGTAGGTGTATTTAAACAGTGAGAGACAGAATAACAAAAAAAAAATCCAGAAAAATGCATTTCAAAAAAGGGAAATAAGTATTTGACCCCTTCGACTTAGTACTTGGTGGCAAAACCCTTGCTGGCAATCACAGAGGTCAGACGTTTCTTGTAGTTGGCCACCAGGTTTGCACACATCTCAGGAGGGATTTTGTCCCACTCCTCTTTGCAGATCCTCTCCAAGTCATTAAGGTTTCGAGGCTGACGTTTGGCAACTCGAACCTTCAGCTCCCTCCACAGATTTTCTATGGGATTAAGGTCTGGAGACTGGCTAGGCCACTCCAGGACCTTAATGTGCTTCTTCTTGAGCCACTCCTTTGTTGCCTTGGCTGTGTGTTTTGGGTCATTGTCATGCTGGAATACCATCCACGACCCATTTTCAATGCCCTGGCTGAGGGAAGGAGGTTCTCACCCAAGATTTGATGGTACATGGCCCCGTCCATCGTCCCTTTGATGCAGTGCAGTTGTCCTGTCCCCTTAGCAGAAAAACACCCCCAAAGCATAATGTTTCCACCTCCATGTTTGACGGTGGGGATGGTGTTCTTGGGGTCATTCCTCCTCCTCCAAACACGGCGAGTTGAGTTGATGCCAAAGAGCTCGATTTTGGTCTCATCTGACCACAACACTTTCACCCAGTTCTCCTCTGAATCATTCAGATGTTCACTGGCAAGTTTCAGACGGGCCTGTACATGTGCTTTCTTGAGCAGGGGGACCTTGCGGGCGCTGCAGGATTTCAGTCCTTCACGGCGTAGTGTGTTACCAATTGTTTTCTTGGTGACTATGGTCCCAGCTGCCTTGAGATCATTAACAAGATCCTCCCGTGTAGTTCTGGGCTGATTCCTCACCGTTCTCATGATCATTGAAACTCCACGAGGTGAGATCTTGCATGGAGCCACAGACCGAGGGAGACTGACAGTTATTTTGTGTTTCTTCCATTCGCGAATAATCATCGCACCAACTGTTGTCACCTTCTCACCAAGCTGCTTGGCAATGGTCTTGTAGCCCATTCCAGCCTTGTGTAGGTCTACAATCTTGTCCCTGACATCCTTGGACAGCTCTTTGGTCTTGGCCATGGTGGAGAGTTTGGAATCTGATTGATTGATTGCTTCTGTGGACAGGTGTCTTTTATACAGGTAACGAGCTGAGATTAGGAGCACTCCCTTTAAGAGAGTCTCAGCTCGTTACCTGTATAAAAGACACCTGGGAGCCAGAAATCTTGCTGATTGATAGGGGATCAAATACTTATTTCCCTCATTAACATGCAAATCAATTTATAACTTTTTTGAAATGCGTTTTTCTGGATTTTTTTGTTGTTATTCTGTCTCTCACTGTTAAAATACACCTACCATTAAAATTATAGACTGATCATTTCTTTGTCAGTGGGCAAACGTACAAAATCAGCAGAGGATCAAATACTTTTTTCCCTCACTGTAGGAGAGGAGCTATTATTACCCTGCCTTTATTACAGTGAAGATGTGCAAAGTCAAGGTCTAACCTGTTAGGGTCCTGTAATAACTCCACTGCCTCCCTTAGCTGGTTGATCATTTCAATATGGATCTGCTGACTGGCTGTGGGCTTTGTTCTATAAAAAGAAAATCAGACATGGCTTTTGAAAGCAAACAGCTACACTTCTTTTAATTACTTTAGGGCACCACAAATTATACAACCTTAATGTATTTTGCATATTATGAATAAAAGTAAATTTATAAAAAACAAAACACAAAAACATACAGATATTGGAATTATTAATTGACAATTATAGATGGGAGTAATTTATTATTATTCACTTTTTTCACGGATGCAACAGGAGACACTCACGTTTGTTCTGCGCTCCAGCTTGTGTCTTCTTCTATTCGGAGGGGTTCATCAAAATCTGTGGCTCTGCACTGATAGAGGATTCAAGACATCACATTATAATGGTGGTCTGCTGAAGGCAAGCTTTAATTCTGTTAATTCGACAATGAGAGAGAATGTGACGGGCTGGGATTTTACAGCAGCTTATCATGCTTTGACAGACTGCACAGGGCCCACAGAGAGCTCTCCTTAGCTTTGCCCCCGCACATACACAGACTGACCCCAGACTGTACTACTGCACGTAGATTACAGGAATAAGGAAATCTGAGATGCTTCCCCTTTTATGAAATGGGCTAAGTGGCCTCCTTTTCGCCATAATGGAGGGTTTGCTGTAACTTGTACCTTTCATGAAGCCGAGGTAAGCCTCCGCAAGGCTTATTTAATTATTTAATTAAAGCCATCAAGCCTCCTCACAGAAACGTTTCTAATAACAGAATCAAGTGGAGGAAAACTCAGTTTTACCCTCATCAATTACATTATCCCTTACAAACAGATGTAAAAAGCAGAGCACAATACTTACTTTAAAAGAGATGAAGAAACAACAGTACACTATTTTGTTTTAAGAAACAAATTCACCTCAGCAGTAGTTCTGCCAAGTGCAATCATACTTTGTACTCTATAGGAAAACTGTGCTTCTGTATTTTAGCATCAGTGGCTATGATATATGTACACCAGGTTTACAAGCACTTACTTCAGAAAGGTTTAACGCTGTAGAATTCGTCAACTTGATTGTGGTTGAAATTGATTAATTATATAAGCCATAAATATTATGATCGTGTGAACTGAAGTGAGCTTGCAGCAGCTCATAAGGTGTGGGAGACTTGCCTTGATATAGCTGACAAATTGAGTGCTCAGCCCAGGCTCCCTGTACACTAATTTGTCCTGAAGCTCCTCAGTGTTATTGTTTTCAGCCACCTTTGCCAAGTGCTGGTCACAATCAACTGTACAAAAAAGAAAAAAAGAAATGAAGGGAAAAAAAAAAAGTAAACATATGGTCGTTTTCAACAGTTTGTCGTGTGTGATAAATGCTATGTGCATTTAGATGCCTTGGAATTATAACATACTATCTAGATCAGGTTGTTAAAACTGGCAAACAGGGCTGTGACGTTTTCAAAGAATGTCACTCATGGCCTAGAAAAACTTTAAAAACTGTGATATCTTTCTTGTCCCATTTAGAGGAACCTACTTTAAGGAACACAAATGCTGTAATACTGAGCTGTGCCATCATTGTAGATAATTAAATTACTGCCCTAATAAAAGGGGGCCAAATAGTGAGTCCCCAGGGCTCTTCAATGACAGTAGCATAGCTGTTACCAATTACAGCAAGACTGTCTATATATGAACACATTATATATGTATAATAGTGGAAGAGAATTTATATTCACACAAAACATTAATGGAAAAACAAAAGAACAAAAATGAAATCTGTAAAAAAAAAAAAGTAACTTGTTTGCAAGTATGGTCTTGTTTAGCCCTTTCCCCGTCACAAATTCAAACATGTATGTTCTGTGACCTAATCCCTTACTACCATGCAGTAGTACACTCTGCAGTTTTATCTACTGTGTCGCATAGCTCAGCAATAAGGTTAGATCCCCTTCAGAAACACAGAAGTAAAGTAACAAGATAAATTAAGGATATTAAGCTTTATTGTAGTTCACCGATCAAAGGGATTACAGCCATTATTGTACACCTACCAGAAGACCAGTCTTTCTATTTATATGCTGGCTGCGTATTCCTGCTCTTTCAAAGCAGCTGCTGAGTGGTGCAATACTGTCTCACAGCAAAGAGGAAATTACTATTTAACATTCCTGGGAAACTAACTGTTGTTTGAAATTAAACATTTTGTTCAACACAGATGATTGACTGTACATGACAAATAAATATGATCCACTATAATTTTTGAATTATTCAATTTAATCTAATAAATTTAAATGATGACATCATATTATCTGTATTTAAAGGTCCCTGCTCTCTGTGTTTGCTTTTCCTGTGCATATAGAGTATTAGCTGCCCCACTGCCCTCAGAAAATTAGTTCAATGGCAGCTTTTAATGATTTAAACAGCTTGGATCAGAAATTCCTTAATTTGGTTAAAGGGAGATTCTAGCTTTAAGAACCCACGGTTCTTTGTAGTAGAATACAAAGACAACAGTCTCTTTATATATATTTTTGAACATTTAAGTAGTTAATGGCCTTTCTACTTTATCATACCCTGTCTTTTGATGCAGATTAGTACAGAAAGCAATCTGTCCTGTATCAGTTCTCCTGTGATGCAGCATTAATTACAGGGTCTCCTATGACAAGCCGTTGTGACATTTAATCCATAATTGCTGATATCAAGAATTAAATTGCTTATATCAAGAATGATCTGGTATTTTTGATATCAACAACTGTATTTTGGATATCAGAAATTGAATTCTTGATATCAAAAATGCATACTAAATTAGCATCCGGTTCCTATTTTTGATATAAAAAATGCATACTAATTAGCATCCGGTTCTAATTTTTATATCAAAAATGTGTACTAATTAGCATCCATTGACATGTAACTTAACGCTTTACAGTCCGCCCCATTATTTTCAGATCATTATAAATAAATGTATCAAATATGTTTATCAAAATATAAATAATAAAATAATATATAGAAACTAGAGACCAGGAACTTTCAGATGATGTCTGACTCGCATATGTAGGGTCTCCCTAGCTTGAGCTACAGTCTTGCGAAATCAGTCATTTCTCATAGTGTACAGGACTAATTTGTATATGCTCGCGTTTTGGTTTGTACTCTGTCAGCTTATAATACGAAAGGCCACAACTTGTTCTTTCATTTGATATAAGATAAATGCATATGGTACAAACTATCAAGGAGAAACACACAAATAAACAGGAAAAATGCCAGTAGAGAATGGCAATACCGCTGAGGTTGTTCAGCAGTGAACAGGGCAATGTCAGACATTAACAATGAGAGGATGCCAGTCGGAGAGCTGAGTTACTTACATCTACTGGGGACTTTTCCTGAAGAAGAGGAGTAACTATAACACGGAAAGCAGCCGAAACTGATGCTAATTAGTATGCATTTTTGATATCATAAATCCAATATCTAATATCAAAAATACAACAATTGGCAGTTAATTCTTGATATCAGCAATTGTATTTTTGATATAAAGAATTGTATTTCTGATATCAAATATACATACTAATTAACATCCGATTAAGGATTAAACGGCATACCATGAATTGCTGACATCAGCAATTGTATTTTTGATATCAGCAATTATGGATTAAATGTCACAACGGCTTGCCATAGTCTCCAAAACTCTGCACTCTACTGCACAAGAATCTCCCACTGTCCCATACACTTTTTTTACATAACATTCAATTTTATACACTTTTCTAATTTTGCCCTATCGTGTAATACTGGCTGCCACCAACACAGCAGGTTACACGCTGGAGAGTGAGATAAATACATTGATCTACCCTCTGTAGCCTGCCTTACCTTTCAGTGTGTTGATGTGCTCGCTGGAGTCATCTTTACCCAGTCCTTCCTCCTCTGTTATGTGTGACATCGGTGCGTTCAGACTCAGGCTGTCTTCATCCGACGGCTGAAAAAAGACATGGCATTGAACGCGTTAGTGTCCATCCGTGCGTGAAATTGCCTATTTGAGAAAATAATTAAATAAAGCACAGGAACACAAGCCTTCAAAATGATGGCGTATCAAAACATTTTTCATCAATTCAAGAGACCATGAGCCCTTGGGATTATACATATTTACAAGTCAGTCATCAGGAGAATATAGAGCTACAAAGCACCTGCTGAAAAGGGGCTGCAAACCTTTTCACTTCCATTAGAGTGTATAATGTTCACACTGGAGCAGATATAATTCTTTACTGTAGTTAGAGAGTCGAGACATCTATACGAGAAACGCCCTCTATTTTAAAAACAGTGAGCACTGTGACTGAGAGTTGAGGTAAGGACTGGGGGCCGATCGATACAGGTTTTTTGGGTCCGATACCGATAATTGGGAAGCTAAATTTCCTTATTACCGGTATATCTGCTGATATTTACTTTTTTGGTAGCATGCAAAACAGACATTTTCTATCACTGATCCATCAAATCTCTCCCAGTCAGAGAGAAATTGTGTCAGATATGCACTGAAGGCAGGATTTTTACATAATAAACTTAACATTCATTTTCATCATAAATAACAACCACGAATCAAACATTGTAAAAATAAATGAAATACATTAGAATAAGGTAGAATAAAGGAAAAATATAAAAATACGCATGTTCTATACATTAGAACAAAGACCAAGGTTTATGAGCAATTTCACACACAAATAGAAAAATGTGCATGTTCTATACAGTAGAACAAATACTATGATGGTGTTAAATGCTGGTCTAGCTTATTTTTGCATTTTACATGTGCCAGGTTCTCTCAGGTCTCAAGTCCTGCTCAGTGCTCAATACTGCCAATCACATAGGGGCAGGTTATAGCGCAGGCAGCACAGCTGTATTTGTTTTTAAAAAAATGTATTTAAAAATGCCCTTGAAAGTGTAACTTATTTAATATGTATATTAAACGTATTGCAATACAAATCATAGCCAAAACATGATGTAGGATTTGAAATAGTTTTATAAATACCATGTATAGTTTCAGTTTTATCCAACATTGTCAGATAGATGCGTTTATCACTAATTTTCTTCAGATGTTTTACTGTGATCTGAGCTTGCTTGTCATTTGGAGACAGTTTTTGTTTGCTGATATCCAAGTCAACATCAGAGTTCAGAGGAGAGCAACCAGACTTATTCCAGGTCTGAAGGGAATGTCCAACTGAGAGACTGAGGGAACTGAACTACGTGGGAACTTGATTCAAGTCTTCAAAATCATGAAGAGCATCGACCACATCAAACCAGAGGAGCTTTTCCATATCAGCAGGGACACACGCACCCGGGACACAAATGGAAATTGGGCTTCAAGGCATTCAAGACAGAAAACAGGAGACACTTCTTTACACAGAGAGTCGTCACAATCTGAACAAACTCCCCAGTGATGTGGTTGAAGCTGAAAATTTGGGACATTTAAAAATAGACTGGATAGTATCCTTGGATCACTTAGTTATTAATGGACACCAAACGAGCACGATGGGTTGAATGGCCTCCTCTCATTTGCAAACTTTCTTATGTTTCTTATGTATAATCAATTGACAGTTGAAGGCTACATTATCATATCGATAAGACCCGTTACCCAACAATTGGCAAAGGAAGTTAAAGAAATGTATATGGCATTTGTTTTTAAGGAATTTAATATGCCTAGTTTGTTTCATGTCCCTTTCCTTTCACAAAAAGTGCGAATTATACAATGACAACTGGGGGAGTCAGCAGAATGTGAGAGTGGGGATGGGGGGGGTTGTGACCGCTTTTTCCGAGAAACAGACTGCATTTTACATTACGATATATTCATTTATCAACCACCCCGTCCTTCTATTTTTCCCTCTTTCGGGGGGGTCCAAGTCTTAATTGGGGGGGTTCAGCCCCCTCAATCCACCACGTACATCGAACCCTGCTTTCACATCATCTCGATCCAAATTGGTTTCTGCCCCAAAATAAACCTGCTTGCAATCTTAACTTCTTTGGCACCTGCACATTCCAATAAGATGGCATAATCAGCAAATAGCAAATCTGCTGAAGCAAAACCAAACTGAATACCATAAAACAGGTTTGGCTTAGACTTCAAAGCAAAAGCTTTGCATTTAAAATTTGATCAGCCATCTTTAAAGTTCTTAACTCAATTATGGATTGATGCATGTTAAAACAATCAGTAGCATCAAGCCTCGACAAACATGTAAGGATTAATACAGTGAGTTAAGATACACCTCTTATCTCCTTGCACTGAAAGACATCAACTGACAGTGTATTTCTGGAGAAGATTTAAAAGAGGAGGGATAAAGGAAAAATGTTTTTTTTTCAGTCCTGACACAGTTCAAAGATTACAAATAATTATTATCAGAATGATAATTGAGCAATCTATTTGATCTTTGTAAGATGAGCTGCTTATGAGCTTAGGCTTACATGCATGCATTTTTGGGAACCCTTAGAGTACACAAAACTGTTGTACTGGGCAGTCAGAGTATCACCTACACCACAATAAAGAGAAAAACTTTGCTGGTTTGGTCTGTAGGAGTACTGCACTATACATCCTGTCTGTTAAAGGACTATCAGGTTTTTGTTTATAAAAAAAAGAAGGAAAAAAAAAGCCAGTACTGCAGAGTTGGCCATCAATCACAAAAACCTATAAAATAAACCATTTTACTGAAATGAGAGTATTTCAGAGAGCGTAATGAAAGATTAGTTTGTTCCTATAAGGTTCCAGTTTACTGGAAACGCCCTCCAGAAAATAATATTTTATCCATCAGTTCTCTGCCCTGCCCAATTTACTCCTTGTGTCTGACTTTGGAAATGCACGCATTAGGCCAGCGTTTTAGGGCTACAGCAACTGCTCTGTTAATTCCCCTGATGCCACAGCTGATTATCATATTCCCCATACACCACTGCTATGGTGACTAGTTTAATTCCTGGCAGTTTGTCTAAGGCCACTAAAGAAAGAGTAAAATACGAGTGGCACCCCCTTATTAACAGATAAATATGGAATTGTAAGGTTTAAGAAAGATAAGGCAAATCAGCTGGGATGCCAAATGTTTACCATCTATAACTGAATGGTTGTTTCGAGAGTGATAATTGGGTAAGTGTGGAGTAGGGTTTTTTTAACTTCAGATTCTTTCAATATTTTTAAATTTTATTATACAAATAATAGAAATCTGTTCCAACTGCATTGCTTTATCATTCAGATCATTAACATTACACAACACACAGCACTAGATTAGTACATAAGCTCTGTAGGCCAATGCTCATATGCAGTACACAGAGAGGAAAGTAAGTTCAGAAAGGCCTACCTCCGTTGCAGACAGTCGCTTATCTCCATTGTCACTGCCGACTCCCGAATCCGTGTCCTGTTTCTTATTCTGGTCGATATCTTCAATGCTATTGGGTTGAGACGTGGAAATTGGAAAGTTGTACAGGTCAAGACAGGTAATGAATTACAGAGAGCCAGCCGAGAGACAGGAGACGGAGGCGAAAATGAGCTCTGTCGATCACAAAGTGAGAGCAGAAACGGTTCCCTCTGAATGCAGAATCAGATTCTCATGCTCGTCTCCTGCCTGCTGTGCTCATTCCTCGGAGCTGATTTACTGTGCTCCGTCTCCAGAGAGGTGAGCTAAAATATTCGCTGAACTGATGAAGGCATGCTATATTTTGTACTTAAGATTCAAAGGGTGGGGGGACCTTGACAGTCACAAAGAGTGTAAATAAAATATTCAATTGAGACACAGCAGGTACTGTTAAGAGAGTCCTTGACAAATGCTACTTATGAAAGTCAACTTCCAACCTGGCTGCCAACAGGATAGGTGAAGGGACAACTATACAGCCTTCACATTCGGCTGCTCAGAGGGAGTCAGGAGTGTCCTCAGGGGCTCCTTGCTTCACTGTGGCTTCTGGTTTCTACAAGGTGTCAAACTACTGTACTGGAAAATACCTAGTGCCACAGCAAAGCTAATAAAACTCCAGCAGACCAACACAGAAATAAAATGAAGTGGTCAAAGAATGTGAAGGCCTAAGCTGACTTCATTTGAAAAATGTAGATCACATAAACGTAATGGTGAAACAGCTAGATTTAAATTATGTATTTGAATAGACTAATAAGCGCATAGAAAG
Organism: Amia ocellicauda; assembly: GCF_036373705.1. Taxonomy (NCBI): domain Eukaryota; kingdom Metazoa; phylum Chordata; class Actinopteri; order Amiiformes; family Amiidae; genus Amia; species Amia ocellicauda. The sequence goes on from NC_089855.1 coordinate 17,492,064, forward strand.
TCTAAAAAAATTGTGGCAGAGCAGTGATGGGTGACGTTAAGATTAAAAATAGCTGCTGCTCAGTAAAAGTGCTCCATTTCTACAAACAGACTTTTTGAAGTCCAAGTAAGCACTGCATGTTTATTTATAAGCACCTAACAGCTTTTACATCCTCCCACAGAAAAAGTTTCAGCTTTTGAAAATCAGTGACTTATACCCCTATACACCAGCTGTTTCTGTGAGACTGTAAAGTCACGCTGCAGTACTTCAGCTTATAAGAAGTACTACTCTTGAAATTACAAATATAAATGCAAAAAGAACAACAACAAAAAACTAGACCTAAACTGTGTGGTGTCGTTGCAGCAGTTTTTGTAATGGGGCTCAACATCCTGCTTTTGTTTCTTCACAGCCTGCGTACTGAAAACAACCACCAACTCGCTGGCAATTATTTCACAGATCCAAGTTGACTCTAAGGCCCGGCTCACAATTTCCCTAAAGTCTGGAAATTATTCACACTTGTTTACCGTGTCTACTGGTAAATATATCCAGACACCAGTCGCTTTGTGCTTCTCAGCAGCTGCCCAGTCTGAATGTGTCAATGCCAGTACTTGCACAGGTTTAGTTCATAGGACAAAGTGATCCCCCCCCGCCTAAGGGCCCAGTCTGTTTCGTGTGCACATCTCTAACCAGAATTGTGCTTGTGCAGATGAAACTATCCTATTTTATAAGCTATATATCTCTACTCCTCAATATAATTATGTCAGTCTGACTATAGTTGTCTGTGTCAAATAAAACACTTGTAATGAAGAATTATAAACCTTGGTGGTCAGCTAGAACTGCTCTCAAAATCCCTTGTGGTTGTGGTTTTAATATGCACTTAACAAAGCTATACTGTTTGCACTGACTGGCAGTATCACTATAAATACCACTGCCATTTTTGAGCAGGCTATGGGGAGCACTCTTGGTGGCAGTGAAGCTAATATGAGGTTGGGGTTAAAATGCTTTTCTACCCTGTGAGGGTTTAACAGGATAATTTGGAGCTACCAAAGCCACAGCAGCATTCTTTCAAACAGAATTTCAATTTAGAAAAAGTTGTATCTTGGTATATAATAGTCCCCAGGCCCCCGTCCCCCATCCCCAGCCTTACAATAAGGCTTCTTTGCGTAGTTTGTTTATCTGAGGTAATTACCAAAGAGCCCTGTTTTTCTTCTTAACCAGAACTCAGTTGATGAAATTACTGTAATACCCAATGCACTGATAATAATGTATACTTTTTCTTTCCTTTTAGTTCTGCAACAGAAAAAAAATATGTCTCCGGCTCCCCTTCCTCAGAAACAAACCCACAACTCGTGCTGCAGGGCAGGATGGTCGGAGAGTCCGGCTGTGAAAGTACAAGGTACAGCGACTCACCTGCCTGCTGCAGGCTGGGACAAACTGAGCCGCTCCATTGCTGGCAGGAACAGTTGGTCCCCTGTCTTCTCCATCCGGCATGACTCAATGTTCAGGTACTTGAAAATATGCACCTTCCCTTTTAAACAGATCTACAAACAATCAAAAGACCAATTGTGTCTGAAAATGGAGGAGATTCACTTGAAGGAAAATGACACTCAATTTATTTTGTTGATGGTAGTGAAGACGTTTAAATTTCATTAGTTTAAAACCACTTAGGCCTGCATGCTTCTTTTTGTGCTATAACAACTGGATCGAACTGTAAAGCCTACAACCTATTCTGTGTGTGTTACACTAAAACAATATATTAAATTGGTTAGCTATGCTATATCAATTAATGTGATGTTATATCTATCTTATACAATGTTAGGCTGAAGTCTACTACCCTCAGTGTTACCTGTGCAGGTGGGCTCTGTAAAGGATTGTTCTCCAGTTGTAATGTCTGAAGCTGTGTCATCTTCCTATAGCAGATTGGGATCACAGACACTTTGTTGCAGGAAAAGTCCAACTTCACCAAGGGAAGGTCCGCAAGATCTAAAGGAGGAATAGAAACCAAAGAATTTGAAGACTTTTTGAAGATTCATTCTACAACAACAAACTAAAAATAAACACGCAGGTCAATTCTAATTATAACTGTAAGATAGCACATGTTTATGCAGTGGGTAATTTTGCCATTTCAATATTTGTTTTATCATCACTCCATCTTTATTTATTTATTTATCTTAACAAAACAGCACACAATAACTATTATGCTCAAACTCAAACTATGCTGAAGGTACGGCAAGAGGCCTTCTCCATATTAAGACTTTAAAGAAGACAGCGTTGATGCCGAGGAGATGGGATTATGGTGAAAGGCTATAAATGTATTGTCTTAAAAACAGCATTTGGATGGAAAGGTCGTGTGTGAGAGTAAAACACAGTTGTTGAAAAAGTTGAGCCCACTAAGGCTCACAGCTGCCTTGGGTTACATGCAACCTCACTGCCTGCATGTGGGCTTCATCCACAGCCAAAATCCACCCCCTCAGCCCTCCCCACATAGTAAAAATGTTGTAGAAGTTTGCAAATTCCCCTCATCACAGAAACTCGGCACTTTGAAGGGAATGAATTATAGGGCCTATAAACAACAACAACAATCCAGGACCTTCAGGCTCTTCTTGGCTGTGTCCCCAAGTACCAGCTTTGGCCGTTCTCCAATGCAGGGCCATGGCCTTTCTGCATGGATTTCCCATTCACTACAGTGATCTATAATTGTGATAGGAGTGCTGAAAGGCTGACAAAGCAAGAAGCAGTCGAGGCCATTTGGTTTAAATTATAGAGCTGTGGTACCAACACCCCCAACAATGGCTTCCTTGCAAACAGCTGACTGCCTTAGCTGTGGGGCCCAGAGACACACCCGGAGAAAAATGTGCCACTGAAGCCTGTGCTTTTGGGAAATACAGCACCATCTACAGCAGAGACTTCCCAAAAGTTTAGATTTAGGAATCTGTACCATAAGCACAGGATAATTATCAAAGAGCATCTTCACAAGAGTCAAATCTGTGCCCTCCCTCATCACAAGCCCACTGAGAAGAATGGATTCACCTCACTTTGGCATATATTCAATGTCAATATTATTTCTATAGCAGCTGGCACTTATGCACTTACATCCGCAACTCTTTCACTGGATTACAAACATTATAACAGGCTTTCAGTCTGTACTGCATCTTAGTATATTCAACAAGGTTTCACTCCTACTTCATGTTTCTTTCCAACAACAATAAAAATAGGTTGCAAAGTTCTATGTATTTTTTGAATGCCATTAACTAATAATGGACTTTAAATCAGATAATCTCTTTAAATACATCAGTCGCATAACTACTTTCACCACAGCTGCATAATTCTGTACCAATTGTGCGCCAAGACTCTGTATACAACAGATGACTCTTATCATTTTCTCTTTAACGTGAGAGCTTTGTAACACAGAGCTGCCAAACTTCAGTGTTGGCTCAAAAGTAAAAAAAAAAAAATATTAAAACGTTAACTTTACAAACTGGAATTGCAAGACTGTGTGGGAGGTTAGGAGACAGATGAAGATGAAAGTGATTCTAGAAATGAAATAGTTCAGCAGATACTTAAATCTGATTTTTTTATTTCATTTGTATTTTATTTTATTAAACAATATTCTCCCTTGGGGTTTTGTCAAGCAGCTTTCATAAGAATAGACATTTTGTTTTGAGGCAATGAATACTATTCTTGGGATAACAAATTCCCTTTAGAAAATTGGAGAGCTGTCATTTGGTCTAGACCTGTGGTTCCCAATCTTAGAATGTGCCCCACGTCAACCTCAAAATATTTTGTGGACCACCACATATTAGAACTAGTTTTATATGGAAGACTAACTTAATAATGAAGAAATGGTATGCATTCAGTTGTCCTTTATAATGTTCAAACCTTAAACCTTAATATATCTGCAGAGCATAGCAGTGCATGACAAAAAAAAGAGGTTGGGAACCACTGGTCTTGTCAGAGGCTTTATACTCTAATCTATCTGCATCTAGAAAACTACTGTTAAAGAATGGGGATCTGCCCTGGGGGGTTATTTGGGGCCTACCAAGAGGGGCATCCCTCCCTCTCCAAGGTCACCTGGGGCCCTAAATAGCTAAGTGAAAAATAAGGAGACTTTATGGAAATGGGGAGCTCCCAAATGTCCTCACCTACCTCCCACCTCAGTTGGCATTTAAGAATCCCATTGCCCCGCGCCCCCAAGCATGTTGTGAAAGAATGTCCCCACATAATATCAAGTGACTTGTTTCTTGAGGGAAAACAATTAATAAAAAGTCTCACAGAGAACGTTTTATAATTAAAGTGAAGCTCACAATCTCCTGGTGATATCCATCTTGAAAAAGACCTGAAGATCTACTTTTGATATTTTTAAAACAAGCCCCAGAGCATGGTTCTATCTTTTATTTTTTGTTTATTTTTTCACACATCTACATTTTTAGGTCAATCTTCCATATACTGTAAAAAAATGAAACAATCAAACTATACACCTTCAGCAGTATGTAGAATACAACTACTTAACAACTGGTTTCTCATGCACTGTATAGGACTCCTTATGAACTCCCTTTGTGTAAGGTAAGACAAATACATAGGACTGGTGAGAGGGACTTAAAGCATTTATCTCTAGCACCAGCTTGCTGTGAACACACATCCTGACATAATTACACATAATTACTTTTCTTTTGCTACTGGAAAAAATACATGGTTATTACTTTCCTAACTCTTGCTTCCTGTAAACACACCAAAATGAATATTGTTTTTTTTGAGTCTTGCCAAATAAAGGATTATGAACCATGTATAGATTTGGATTGTTAGCAGGAGAACAAATACAATACTCCCAGAGGTCAAGGGAGAAATTAGGGGATGTAGGAAACTAACGTTCACTTATGGTGTGGGTCCTGACACTGCACTAGTCTTGATAAGGTGTCTGAAGACCTCCACTGAGCATCCTGTGCATTTTACAGCATCTCCTACGGTCTTTATAAAAAGTGGGCCAAGTACATACAATGTCACCGAAAGCAGAGACAGCATGCATACGACCATAAAAGCAAAGTGGGAAGTGTCCTTAAATGTGAAAACGGCTTGAAAATCTAATTCAAGAGCAAACGCATTCAAGTGTTGAAGGACAAGTCAAGTCACTGAGGATATAGCCATCCCAGACAGAAAGACAAGCCTGTTCATACTGTAACAGACTCCGTGTTACCATTTCCCTACTTTACTGTGAGCGTACACAATACGTGTGCTGCGGGACTGATTAAGAGGCAGGTGTGAGGGTACCCAGGTTCACATCAGTCTTTGAACCATACCTGTCAATATAAGCCTACTGCTACTACTTCTGTTTAATAATAATAACAATGACAATGACAATGACAATATGAACGTTACCCTCTGGTAATGCACTGAGGTAATTCCTCCTGATGTTGAGCTCTCGCAGGGCCTTCAGCTTCCCGATGTTCTGCGGCAGGGTTGTGATCTCATTGCAGCTGACATCCTGGAATCAAAACACACGCCTGACATTACAGCCTGAATTACCTGCGCTGTGCTGTCTTTTGAGGATTTGCAAGTGTATAACCAAAAGTCACTTAGTAACTCAGTCGGCCACAGACCACTATGGCTGCCCTGTGTGTATCTGAATAGGAGTTTTAAGACTGTAGCCATAAAGGGTAAAACCCAACACTGGCATTTCGATCAAAACTTTTCCAATCTTAGTTCCACAAAGGGGAAATTAGTGCAAATTCAGCGGGCTGCTTTTTATATTCTCATAACTGTCACGGCCTCTCGGAAAACAATGCAAATAATGAGTACAATGACTTACTTCTGTGAACCTAAAATACTAACTCAAAACACGGCCTTTATGGAGTCGTTTCACCCCGAAGCAGGCTACGATTTGGATGGATCAGAACAAGTAAGGAATATACTTATAGTGGGGGGAGCTCTACATTACAAACACCAGCCAACTAATGTAAGGGAATTATAAGACATATGTTACAGCTTGCATTTGTTCCTCTCCAGAATAAATAGAGAACTGGGGGTTTTGGTAGTTTAGATCAGTGGTTCCCAAACCGGTCCTGGGGGACCCCCTACCCTGCTGGTTTTTGTTCCAACCGAGCTCTCAATTACTTAATTGAACCCTTAATTGAACTAATAATTTCCTAAATCAGAGACTTTTAATTATTTTTAACAGTAGGGGTTTTAAGTTAAATATAGAATTATATTAAAAAACATATTGAAGAAACAACTATTTTCTTACACAATTTAAAAAGTAAAATCTAAGCAGATTGTTACTTCAGTTAAGGTTCAATTAAGTAATTGAGAGCTCGGTTGGAACAAAAACCAGCAGGGTAGGGGGTCCCCCAGGACCGGTTCGGGAACCACTGGTTTAGATGCAGGTTTTTCAGTAGTCTTGATTTGTACATTGTAATCAAACTCAGAACATTTTAATAATTCTATAAAAAAACTAACGGACAGACAAAATAATAATTACAATGTTAGTATACCACCACAGGAGAACTGTGAGAGGAATCAAATATCACGTTTGAAAAGGATCGTAAACTGAAGGAGAAAAATAATGGTTTTACGGAATTGGAAGGCACGAGAATTTCTTCAGTAAATTCACACAACTCTTGATGTTGTGTTTTGGCTTTTACTAATCCGTACATACGCACGATTCAAGTAATTGACCAGCTCTACAATACACATATTTACTCAGCTGCAATTAAGTCTTTCCACTCCATGCTGAACAGAGACCACACTTAATCTCCGCATAGTAAATCTCAGCAATAAGAGGTCTTTATTTTTGTTCCAGTTCTAGAAATAGAACATTTTAAAAAAAGGAGACACCCCCTCCCTCTTAACTCCATACTCAACGTCCTGTTGCTGAGGCACTACTTAGTATTAGTTACATTCATTTTATACTTCAGTGAAATAGTATGGTTGCTGAAGGTGGCTGAAGAAGTTTAACAGGAAACCAAGTGCCGAGTCTGACAGAGCAAGTTACTGTTACAAACAGAAGACCCTGACCAAAATTAAAACTAAAAAAAAACTAAAACATACATACCAATTCCATTAGGTTCTTTAGCTTGCCAATTTCTTCAGGCAGGGACCCCAGCTTATTGTTACTTGCTATGAGAACTCTGAGTGGAAGACCACACAGGCAGGTTGGCAGGCCAGAGAGCTGATTTCGACTGAAGGAAAAACCCAGAGAGAAAAAATAAACACTTTGGAACTTCATAGTACTGTAAATGAAGTAAAATACAAAAGACAGGAGTGGATTTATATGTTTGCTCTATAATAATAATAATAATAATAATAATAATAATAATAATAATAATAATAATAATAATAAATATATATATTTTTTTAAGTCTGATTTTCTGACTCCAGACTGATGCGGTTTCTTATAACATAACTAAATGTCTACTGACATTACTAAAAAATTAAGCCAGGAAACATCTCTGAATGTTGGGGAAAATTAGATTGATTAAAAATATTGGTGCACTGGGAAAGCAGACTTCTTAAGATTTCTTCTTTGTTATTACTAAAACCTACTGATGTGGTCCAAAAGTCAAATACCATATTTGAGGTATCTGGAATTATTGCGTATATATTAGTATCTATATCAGTATATATAGATCTACTATACTATATTAGTATCCACAGACATGATGGCCTGGTATACAAATAGTCCTTAGACCTATCAAAGCAACAATAACATCTAAAACAGCATCAAACTGAAGATTTCTATGAATTAAATATTCTGATAAGAACACAAAAACAAAAAAAATACAAAAAAGCAAGGTAAAGCAAATTTTGAATCCTGTCATCATTCTGAAAATACACTGCTAAAATAGTAAGTCAAATTCCAGGTGAAAGTATATACTGTAGACCTATTTTTTTCAGATGGGGTGAGGATGTTACAAGAGCATATTAACTGCATGTCTAATTGTAATTCTAATCCCTTGTCAATCAGGTGATTTATCCTGAAAGTTAAATTTGACCTACAAACTATTCATTTTCAGTTTCTCATTTGTGATCTGTCCAAGTTTGTTTTTTTAAACAGATTATTATTGTCTTTAAACAAACAGCAAACTTTAAGAGGGACAACATTAAAAAAAAAAAAAAAAAGTCTATTGCTTGTGAACACTTTCAGAGAAACTAACTGAATTCCCTCATTACACAGAGCTGCATCTTCAATATAGACCTACACAGCACAATCAATGCTGTAGTCTCAGGAACATACATCACCTTTCAATACACTCTAGATATGTACTTTGTTTGTTTTCTACAGTATCAGGCAATTATTTGCTTCCGATGGAAAGCGTTGCTAACCAGAGACAAAACACAGTCCATAAATTTAATAATTTACTAGAGCCACCACAGAAACTACTAACCTATGTAATCCACTTCAAAGACACTCAAAGATGACACTGATTTTAGCACCATATAAGGAAGGCAACCATCCCAATAGTTTTGCAGAAACCCAGATTTGAATTAATTTGATGAGTATGACACACAGGGTAACAAGTGAATGTTTGTTGTCTCTGCATACTGAAGTCATAGTAATACGCTGAAATGCCATTTCCTTAGTGATGGACTCTGTTGATCTTGAAAAAATGCTAGACATTTGGAATCATTCTTTTTCACCATCTAATGCCAATAAGACAATAAAAGAGGTCTCAAATGTCCTTATCATACAAGCTATGCGTTGTAAGGGCCAGTTGTGCAATAAAACATTATATTTATCAGATACTAGTAGAGCAAAACAATTAAATTCATAATCTGATCAAAGTAAAATGAGTGAGATATATAACTGGATACAAGCATCAAATTCCAGACACTTTTCACAGAAAGTGATATCTGATTATTTGGGTCCAACATAAACCAAAATAAATCTCAAAAAATCACTTTGTATTAATTTCCCTCGTCAGCTATTTCTGACCCCTAAATTACTTAATCAGGAGAGTAATTAGATTACCTTTTCCCTTTGTAAAGAAATTCTTACATTATGAGGAAGGCCATTATTACATCTTTTTTTAAATATGATTATTTTGGATAAGTATTTTCACACTTATTGCAAGGAAAAGTGCATTTACCCATGCATTGTGTAGAACAACATTAAGCCATGAACAGTATCTATCTAACTAGAAACACTACTAACAGGATTATTAGCTCTAGTGGTGGTAGTCACAGTAATAGGAATATAATTGTTATTCTAGTTGTTTCTGATCTTGATAGTACTCTTCTGGTAATGGCTGAATATCAAATAAGAGGTTTGAAACACGCTAACCTTCAGCCTTAGACACTGATATACACATACACCTCCATACATACAGACCTCTCTACACAAAGACATGGCCACAAAGACTCTACACAAGTATCCAAGGCACTTACTACAGCAAGAGGGATTCTGTGCGTACCCTGAGTGCTAATTTCATAGGTACTCTGCTAACATTTAATTAATCCTACAAAGTACAGGGATGGAATCTTCTTTGTACATTTTTATAGCACTTCTACATCTCAAAATCTAATGTGCAAAGCAAAAATTAAGTTTCAAATCGCCAATTAAGCATAATGAAATAAGAATTTAATTCCTAATGTTAAAGTCCCAGAACTCTATGGAATGCTATTAGAGGATACTACTGTAATCAAACTAGTGTAAGTATCTGCATTGCAATTTTCCTTTTTTGCGTTTAGATTTTGTCAGCCCCAATTATATACCCGCTGTAGAGCACTTTTGTTTTAATCGCTCTGGTTGCGTAAGTTTCCACAGCAGTTCTTTCCTATTGCATTGCCCTACCGGTTCCCATGGTTACTAAAAACAGGCATTTGGCTGTATGAACAATCATAATGTGGTATTAATTATATATATATATATATATATATATAAATAAAACGTCATCACCTAAGGAGTATTGGATAGAAGAAAAAATAGATTTAACTTGATTATATCAATTATAGAGAGTAACTGTATTTTTCATTTTCTAAATAATGCAGTTGCTTTAGTTTGACATTTAAAGTAATTCACGCTTTTCTATTTGAAGCTCTGTATACAGTGAACATAAAGTGAATTTTAGGGGTGGTAAAGAACTTCAACTAAAAACAACAGCTTCTAACCATGCTGAAAATGCTGAATATTTACAACTGTTTACTACTAATTTGTTGTTCTTCTCTACAATCCAGAAGGATCAATTCAAAGTCCACTTCACTACTGCAATATCAGTGAGTTGGAGGAGAGAATACCAATTCTAAAATTCTTCCCCTGCAAGCCAGATCACCTGGGGGCTCCAAGAACAGATGCTGGAGTGGCCATGCCTCAGGGGACAGGGTCCTGCCCAGGTCTTACCCATCTGGCTAGACTGCCCCCATCCTCGGGGTGTCACAGAGGGGCAATGAAGCGAATTAACTCCATCCGATTTGCCCTCTATAGCCAGGCAGACATACCCATGTGAATGTGGAGCTCTCTGACGATTACCAGGGAATGGCTTTACAGAAGGGCTAAATAACCCATCTAGCCAGGAAAGTTACTTAGGACCTCAATAGTCCCTCAGATAAACTGTGCCAATTATCAGTGCTCTGGGATTACAATTGTAAAGCAGGGCAGGAGGGAGACATTTTTCAAACTAAATGAAGTGAACATGATCCATGGTTAATGAGAAGTGTAAAAATAGAAGATAAAAAACAGCACAAAACACATTCCTGTTAAGAGTGGTGTTGAGAATTTTGACCTTGAATAATTCTATCAATGGCATAAAGTTAAGAAACAGCTGCTGCTACAGTTAAACATTTTGAGATCACATAGTTCATTATATTTCATGAGATTACTTTTCTACTTTTAATTTCCCTGTGGAGGCTCGGATTTGACCTAAAAGACAGAACTCCAGTTGGTACAGCACACTGGTTTTTAAACTTTATTGCCAGGCCGATTTACACCATGAGGAAAGTTACAGATTCACCGAACTTCCTTTTGTATCCTGGAAGTTCCTCAGAGTTCATGTAATGATGTCAGACGCTAGACCAACATCAAACACAACTTTACCACAGTGCCCACCCAGCCACACAGGTCAATCACACAGTAATGATGTGCATTTAGTGAAATTTCAATGTCACAGTGTTGTATGTGAATGATTATAGGTTATTTTTCTTGTACACAAAGTGCAATAAAATGCATTATGCCATCACTAATAACAGGACAGTCACACGTTATATCCCTAGCACAACTGCTGGCAATAAGTAGGCAATCTGAGGCCAATGAAGTGTATATCTCCTATAAATCACCTGTGACATCATGGCATTCACTGCTGCCTGTCATGCCTGAAGATTTAGGTAACCTGGGCCCTCAGCCAACAACTGCCTTTAATGAGGAGTGTTAACTCTTTTTTTACAAGATTGCCTAAAATACAGAAACATCAGGCAGGTTGTGGAGTTACAGGATCCAGATTTCTTTATACTAATATTGAAACAAGTCATATTGCAACTATTACAGTGAGGGAAAAAAGTATTTGATCCCCTGCTGATTTTGTATGTTTGCCCACTGACAAAGAAATGATCAGTCTATAATTTTAATGGTAGGTGTATTTTAACAGTGAGAGACAGAATAACAACAAAAACATCCAGAAAAACGCATTTCAAAAAACTTATAAATTGATGTGCATGTTAATGAGTGAAATAAGTATTTGACCCCTTCGACTTAGTACTTGGTGGCAAAAGCCTTGTTGGCAATCACAGAGGTCAGACGTTTCTTGTAGTTGGCCACCAGGTTTGCACACATCTCAGGAGGGATTTTGTCCCACTCCTCTTTGCAGATCCTCTCCAAGTCATTAAGGTTTCGAGGCTGACGTTTGGCAACTCGAACCTTCAGCTCCCTCCACAGATTTTCTATGGGATTAAGGTCTGGAGACTGGCTAGTCCACTCCAGGACCTTAATGTGCTTCTTCTTGAGCCACTCCTTTGTTGCCTTGGCTGTGTGTTTTGGGTCATTGTCATGCTGGAATACCCATCCACAACCCATTTTCAATGCCCTGGCTGAGGGAAGGAGGTTCTCACCCAAAATTTGACGGTACATGGCCCCGTCCATCGTCCCTTTGATGTGGTGCAGTTGTCCTGTCCCCTTAGCAGAAAAATACCCTCAAAGCATAATGTTTCCACCTCCATGTTTGACGGTGGGGATGGTGTTCTTGGGGTCATTCCTCCTCCTCCAAACACGGTGAGTTGAGCTCGATTTTGGTCTGACCACAACACTTTCACCCAGTTCTCCTCTGAATCATTCAAATGTTCATTGGCACACTTCAGACGGGCCTGTATATGTGCTTTCTTTAGCAGGGGCACCTTGCGGGCGCTGCAGGATTTCAGTCCTTCATGGCGTAGTGTGTTACCAATTGTTTTCTTGGTGACTATGGTCCCAGCTGCCTTGAGATCATTAACAAGATCCTCCCGTGTAGTTCTGGGCTGATTCCTCACCGTTCTCATGATCATTGAAACTCCACGAGGTGAGATCTTGCATGGAGCCACAGACCGAGGGAGACTGACAGTTATTTTGTGTTTCTTCCATTCGCGAATAATCACACCAACTGTTGTCACCTTCTCACCAAGCTGTTTGGCGATGGTCTTGTAGCCCATTCCAGCCTTGTGTAGGTCTACAGTTTTGTCCCTGACATCCTTGGACAGCTCTTTGGTCTTGGCCATGGTGGAGAGTTTGGAATCTGATTGATTGATTGCTTCTGTGGACAGGTGGAGCACTCCCTTTAAGAGCTCGTTACCTGTATAAAAGACACCTGGGAGCCAGAAATCTTGCTGATTGATAGGGGATCAAATACTTATTTCCCTCATTAACATGCAAATCAATTTATAACTTTTTTGAAATGCGTTTTTCTGGATTTTTTTGTTGTTATTCTGTCTCTCACTGTTAAAATACACCTACCATTAAAATTATAGACTGATCATTTCTTTGTCAGTGGGCAAATGTACAAAATCAGCAGGGGATCAAATACTTTTTTCCCTCACTGTATCTGTTTCTGTAAGTATTAAAATATAATTGATTACATTTCAACAACATAATATTCCATTGCCAACTATCATGGAATACATAACTGTCCTTTTCCTGGAATATCAGTATAGTTTTACCAGAAAAAGATGATCAGAAATCTGAGGCTCCAGTTGGTACAGCACAACCTGTAGTCAGTAAAGGACATGCAGAGAAGAGCTATACAGGTGTGCTGTTGGTTGGCATAGACTCCAGAAAAACTGCTATTCAAATCATGGAAATCATCCTGCATCACCAAGAACCCCTGAAAGTGTTGGATTACTAGTCAGAGTTAAATATGAAGTGTTAGACATTTCTGTTAATGCAGACAAAGAGAAAGACACATTTCCATACCTCAGGTTCAAATAGGTCAGCGACTGCAAACTCGTGATGGTCTCTGGAATGACTTTAATACAGTTATGGTACAGGTTCAATGTCTCCAGAGAGATGAACTGGCACACTTCAGTAGGGATTTCAGTCAGACGGTTCTTGGACAGGTCTTGCACAGAAAAGAGAGAGAGAGAGATCAAATAAAAAAATGTAGTTTAGTAATATTCATCCTGGCAGCTTTCCCTTTGAAGGAGAATGACACCGGTCAGCTGCAGCTTTGCTTAAACACTCAATACACAAACAATACCAAATGTAGTCTGCTTACGTAATATGAGCAATCTCTGTACAGAACCTGTGAGAGAGGGGAAAGACTGCTGAGCAGATGATGCTCCTGAAAAGACCAAGTCGGCACTACAGTTTTATGAGAGAACTGGATTACCCAAAAGCTCCAATGAAAAAGTCTTCTAATCACTTCTAACCAGTAAACAGTAAAAGTAAATAGAACAGTTTCAAGTTGTTGACAGTTAATTGGGTATAGCTTAATGTTTTTCACGATGATGTGTGTATGAAAACAAAGGTCTTCTTTGATGCTGGAAATACTCTGTGAAGTACTATTGTGTCAGTTACAGTTGGACAAGGATAACTTATAATTATATTATTGCAAGTGTACCACCTTGGGGAGATGTCAGTTCTCTCTAACCATAATGATTTTTCTCTGTAAAGTGGGTATTTCTTGCTGAGCGCACATTCCAAGTCGCTGCATAAGAGCAGAGAGAACCGAAATGAAATACATTTTTGCACATTGTAAAACCAGGGTACTCAACATGTGGTCTCTGGGACACTTCAACTGTGCCAGCACTCTGATAGATATAGCAGCATGCGAAGAACAAGTGTATCAGCGCTGTGATAGAGCTGCTGAGCATATGGGCTAGGCTGCTCAATAAGGCATTTATTGATCTTATAGGTAATATGAATTACCCTTAGGAATCATCAAGTTTGCACACTCCTGCCCTAGAACTCTGTACCTGCAGTGACACAAATCCACCACTAGGTGCCTCACTAACAGCCTCACTTAAATAAATAGTGATTCAAATATAAACAAACCATTAACCTCTTTTGTTTTCAGTTATGATGCAAGCTTACAGAAGTACTTCCCAGACTGTCCACATACAAACACATGGAATCCCTTTCAGCCCACACTGTCAAATATATGAAATCTCTGGCAATCTCCATTACTCTGACTTGATGATTTAAGCCCACATGCTTTCTTAAAGGATGTTTTTGATTGTATGAGATGGAAAATTGACGATTTCAGAGTTACGAAATGGGGACAGTTCAGGCCCACTGCTCAGGATAGTGCAGTTGTTTGATGGTTAAGATGTCACCACAGTTAAATAACGGAGACAACAACAACAAAAATAAAAATATAATAATAAAATTACTAAGTGCATTCATATTGTCCTACTGTACATCCCTGCCTCAATTGACTGAATCATAACCTGCGAAACAGCCATAATACAAGCCCAGTCAAATGAAAAAAGAAAAACAAAAATGAAACGGCAAAGAACAAAGCCATGATAGAGACATTTAATGATGTTCACTGTAGCATTAATATGCCCTGCAGTGAACACACGTGCTCTTGCTAGATAGCTGACCTTCACTTCGGTCCCTGAAATAGCACATCTGGGGAGCCCTGCTATGTGCTGGATATGAGTGATGACCAGAGGGAAGCCTTTCTGCAGTAGGAGGGAATGGATTTCCGAGCACACCGGCCATATGAAATAAGATCTCCATTTTGAAATAGACTCTTCTCTTCACGTTTACAATGAGTAAGTGAAAACATATGCAAAGAGTATCTCACGCAGTCACTGCTCTGGCTTTTGTCACAGACAGTTAGGCCTCGAGGAAGAAAGGCACTTTCCAACAGGCTCATACAGGCTCACACGCACACAAGATGCTCCACGTACCATTGCCCCCCCCCGCTACTGGCTCCACATACCAAACCCCAAAGTGCGCACAGCCACCCACCCAGCCCACTCCCTTCAACTCAAAACCCAAGTACGGTAATGGACTCTTTTGTCAGCGCTTCTCTTTTATTGTCGCTGCCGTGAAGAGGCCGCACGCTGAAGGTGTTGCCCTCACAACATCCTCCCATTGTCAAAGTCACACCAAACAACTATGAATCTCCACTGCTGACATGCTACAAGTAAATATTTAGAAGCTGGAAGGAATAACTTGAGACCCATTCCATGGAACGTACATCATATTTAGTGTTCAGCAAAAGAGTCAGGATAGGCCAGCAGTGCATTGCCTGCACAATGGCATCTCAGGGTTACAGGAGGAGATGTGGTATCACGTCGCATTGCTTCCCTGCCGAGCCATTTACAGCAACATTACACTGTTGAAATTCTCAAGGGCCAAACAATAAGAACCACTGACAGACACAGTACTTTGTTGTCAGCTTGTAAAAAGAAAAGGTTGTCCCTTTGCTTGTTTTTAATATATCTTTTCATGTTATATTTAACGAGATTCTGAAACTTGCATAAACAGAGATACGTTCAGGTATTTCTATACTACAGCAAATAATGGAGGATTTGACACATAAATAATAAATATCATAAGCATTACAGTTCCCATTTCAAAGCAACTATTCCACATCACAATCTGAAAATGAGTTCTATCAAACTAAGCTCTTGCTTCTAGGTATCGAATTCTGCCAAAGCTACACCTACTCATCGAGTGTCTTACTTATTTTTCCACTGTCTTACATAAACCGTTTTTTGATGGGTTTAGTCACAGCGCTATACTAAGAGACAGATTTTCAGTATTAGTCATAAGCGAAGTCAGTATCAGACTTCTTAAATCAAACAGTACTCCAACTAGGCCTACATAAAATGGACACATCATTAGAATTTATAGGTTCTGGAAAATGTGTATTTTTAGGCATAAATGTGAAAAGGGAAAGAAGAGAGTGCAATGAAAACTATAAAGAGTTGATATCTTTAAGCAATTAGTCTTAATTCTCTCATCTCATAGATAGGCAACGGGGTACAAATGCTTTTACCCACTGACAGCCAGGAGGTGCACACTTGCAAGTCTCTGTTTTTAATAGCCCATTTCTATAACCCAGTTTGGCAGTGTTGCTTTCTTTGTGCTCCATGAGAGAGAGAGAGAGAGAGAGAGAGAGAGAGAGAGAGAGAGAGAGAGAGAGAGAGAGAGATCCTGCAGGGTAAGACTGAAAAACAGATTACATGCTCTGAGCTCTCTATACAATGAGACACATGTTTACAGCTGAGGAAATGACTACGCACATTTTACGCGAATACATCACTTGACTCTCAGATGAAGTCATTGCCTACTTATTCAAACAATAAATCAATCGAAATAAATTAAGCATCTTCATCTAGTTAAACAAAAACTGAAGATTAAAAAGAGACAAGATGCCATTCTACATTGGAAAGGGAAAATTCCAGGTTTTTCCATTTGTTCAGAATCTGTTGGAAGACTGGATAATCCGTTTCCAAAAAATAAAAATAAACAGGAGAGATTAGGAGGAAAAATTTTATGGAAAATATTAGAAAGAATATGAAGTGCTCTCTGTTGTGAGGGACAATATTGTCGCAGTAACAATAAACACATACTCTATGAGCCATTCAATCAAAAATGGTCATTCTGCTTTTGAAGTAGCTCCTAAAATCCAGAGGGTTAACGTCAACAGATTTAGACGAGTCCAATTTAATAGTTCCTATGCAGCTGAGGGAGTGATTCACTGGCTCTTAGACACTCAGTGGAAGTGTATGTAGGCTCGTGTATGAGCCTCACAGCCCTGACACACAGACCTAGACACAGCACAGATGTGACACCTCTCTCTCTCTCTCTCTCTCTCTCTCTCTCTCTCTCTCTCTCTCTCTCTCTGTCAGAGCTTCTTGTGTCACAGAACAGCCTGTGACTTCCACCTTTCAGCTGGCTGTCAGCATAGCCCATCCATCTGCCACTGGGAAAGAGCTGAACGCTTCAGTTACAGTTCTACGGACCTAGTAGTGGCAGGAAAGTCTCGTACAGAATGTGTACAGCGAAGGTCAAAGGGCACTTGTTCAACATTAGCAATCAAATGTATTTATTCATACATTTTACCTGTTTTCATTATGGAAACAGTCAAGGGTGACAGGAAGAAATTGCACTTGTACATGGTATGTAATGTTATTGAGATACTGAGTGTATACTGTAGTTAATAAAGACACAAGCATTGAACGGAAACAAGCGGTATTAAATATGTCACAGATGGCATGATTTACAAACATAATCCTACATATACATTAAAGTCGCAGTCACTGCAGGTTTTATTGCTCAGCTGACGACCCAGTGCTTCATAAACTCCAGCAAATCCTATACATTGGCCTGCTCTGTTGTGCTACAGCACCACACTGTTTCCTCTTTGTGAAGTCAGTATATGCTGCTCGTCATTCTCCAATCACAGTGAACGAAATAAGGCAGGTTTTTTTTGGTACTTTACAGAAGTGTTACACTGGAGTGAATGGTTGTGAGCACAAGTAGTGTAGTTTACATACACAGATGTCACAAGACTTTCACCTAGGTAGGGAAAGACCATATCAAAAGGAAGTTAGGATTGGCATTTTTAATTTCTGTGGGGGGGAGATACCAGAAGTTAGAAGGTTAAAAGCAAACTGGAGTTCAGATTGCATATTACAATTGAACACTTCTTAGAAAGTACAAGTAAAACAAGAATCAGCAGCTTTAAGTAGGGTTGCTGTCAATCTTCACTTTCTGCCACACAACAAAAAAGGAGCTCATAATTCAGAGAGGTGGGCTGGCAATGAGCATAACAGGCACGAAACAGCCTGCTGTTCTCACAGAACAAGACGCTGTATGAGCAAGAACATGTAAGAAAAGATGGCGATCATCCAGGTGAAATGACTCAAATGTTATCAAGAATTGATTTTGGATGAAGCATGCCCTAAACATGTCCGAACTGTGCTGTACGAGAAGAATGTTGAAGGAAACAGACGCAGAGGCAACAGTGCTTACTGAACCTGTCCTGTTTTCTTTTCCCTTTTTTTCTTTTCTATGTGGGAAGAGTGCATGTTTTCTCTAACGTACAGCAGTGACTATTTTTAAAATGCATGTTCTGGAGCAGGTAAGTTAAAAAATCTGATTTAGAAGCACAGCCATAGAACATGGCAGCTTCCATTCCTCACAGCTAGACCGGGCCAGTCAGGCCCTTGGATACATGTCCCCTGCACTCCTACTGAACACAATTGTTGTTGGCAACAGTTTAGGAAGTCAACTTGTCTGTACTGTAATCAGTTCCCATTCTTTTGTTGACAATGCTTCACTAAAAACAAAGAAGGGCCATGAGCTCATAGTATTAACTATTTATGGCCATGGATCATTTCCCTATACTTTGTTTTGTTCTTTTCCTTCAATTTGCATCACAACAACAAAAGGCCCAAAAGAATGACTTTTCTTGAACTGCGTAATATAACAGATCTCCCAGGACAGGGGAGCCAACAGCCATGTTCTAACCTCCTCTGATTGGCCTGTTTAAAATACAATCTGGGATTATTATGCAGTTTGCAGGGTCACATTCTGATGAGGCTGTGAATTCATTAATTTACAAAAACACTTGGAATGTGGAAATAAATGCATACACAAATGTTCACGTTTAGGAAGGGTATGACATTTTCTAAACATTGACAAAAGTAAAATGTCATGGAAGAGATATTGTGAGGGTCAAGCATCTCATGTCATGATGACAGAGGGATAAATACCCTTTCTTTCAGGATAAAAATATCAAACCATTAATGTGGGCTTAACTCAATAAAACGATACACAAATATTTAAATACCCTGTGCTATTTATTGATGTACAGCCCCAGCTATTTATCATTCCTCTCAGGGTAAGTCTTGGCAGGCCTTCAGAACAGTCTTTTGCTGTATAAGAATTAACACCATAGAACTGAAGCCCCTCATATGAAAAAACACATCCCTACCTGCACTCTGGGAAAATATTAAATACAGTTGATGCTGGATTTTTACATTTTACATTTTATTAAAGAAGTGTTTTTAGGCACATAAAGCACCTAACTGAATTCACACAACACCAAATATAATTGTTTTTAGGTACAACATTAAGTGTAAAACCTAAAACTATTACTTTAGGAATGTTTTCTGCTTCTCCTAAATATAAAAAGCTGTGTTAAACTGAAACCACTGTTTTCATAATAGATGAAGCGAAGAGATTTGTACAGTACTATGCCAGCTTTGACTGGTTTGTAGACCTATATGATCTGCCTCTCAGCAAATCTCAGACACATGAAGATTCAGGATACAAAAATAGCCCTGATCTCCTAACGAAAAACAATTCTTCCGTGTGGACTCGAAGAATCAAAACTGTGAAAAACTTTCTTGTTGTTGGTTGATTTCAGCCAGCAAAGGGTTAAAGACTGCGACTATGTCAGTGGTTTGCTTTAGGTGTACAACAAAAGGATATATTGAACTCATGCTGTATACCAGTTGGCAGAAAGCTGCATATGCCTGAAAATGAGGAACAGGATTCATTTAAAATGCAAAGACAGACACAAATTGAGGATGCATACATGCATATAGAGAGGGCTATTGTCAATTCATCAAGGACAAAGATTTAAACTGTTCTAGGCTGCACCCAAATGCACAACAACACGTCTAAACTAGTGATTTAAAAAATATAATAAAGACACAATTTCAATACTATTTTAATTGTAAATGTATTTCAAATGACATTATCTCAAACATTAACCCCACAACTGCAAACTGGAAAAGGGAAGTGAGTTTGCAGTGGGATTGTTCACAGCAGATAAGGAGAAAGAGCAATTCTCCAATGTCAATACTTTTAAATATGAATCACAGAGCATTTGCCATATTGCAAAACTACTCAAATAACTACAACTGAATAATGTATATATTCCTTAGATCAGAACTTTTTTAATCCAAATTAAATGTGAGTAGTTCTAAATTCTGCACTTTTCCAGTGTATCTGTATGTGTAGTATCTCCAAAGCTTTCAGTGGATTTCCTTTCACATGACACAATAGACAAGGAATCTGCTGCTTTAAACAACTTTGCTTTGTTATGAGATTTGCACGCTAAAAGGAGATCGTCAGCCAGGTTATGACAACACCAGAGGGGAAAAAAAAAAAGTTTCAATGACCAAGACACTGCATTGTGACAGACATAACAAATACTACAGACCTGAGTGATCTCATGTAAACCTGCTTTTTTCCCCAGATTAAATAGCTTTGGTGAGGAAGTTATGCAATGCTTTTAAAAATATATTTTAGCCTTTGATTTAAAGGTTTAAAAACCATGACAAAATAACAGTTGAAATATATTAATAACTATGGAATCCTATCCAAATCCAATTAATTATATTTTAAATATGAAAGGTGTTGCCTAGGTTTAATTAAGTTAAGAGATTTTCAGCCTGTAGTTTAGACTTGTGACCTATATATGGATGTGATGCTATATGTGTGACCCTTATTCCCACCAATAAAAAACAAACAGTAGAGATTACATTTCATTCAGCTTTGTATTCTAATTGTTTTACAAATAAGTATGTTTTATTGATTTAGTTTTAGTCTTCACGCATTGTTTTAAATGATACAAAAGTGAGAGAAACACTGTTGTGGGAATCTTCTTCAATGCGAGAAGGGCACTGTATAACTGAATCAGAGTAATGTGTTACTGTGCTCTTTGGTGAGGTAGGTCAGGAAGTGCCCTTAAGCCAACACCATAGTGTGCTCTGACAGGGGAGAGAGCTGGCTTACTGGGAGCTACTGCCTCGGCTCCGGGAGGCTCGACCCAGCTCCTGTGCCAGCCAAACTATCCACGGTAACCCCCTGCATGTCAACACCAAGAGCCACAGGACTCGGTTGCCAGAGGGAGACCAAGTGTCATGTTTAACCTTTGAAAGAAAAATGAAGATGGCACGACGGTCACTGCAGAGGTCAGGGATTGAACCTTGACCTCTTCAAGACAGAGGTATAACATATCCTGAAAGGTTGAAGTTTGAATTGATTATAGATCAATAAATAGGTATGGCAGCAGCACTATATGTGGCACCAGGGCTTTGCAAACTTATTTAAAAAGAACTTGAGAAAATTGCATGAAGGCAGTGTGTCTTATGATAAAGATCAACATTTCTACTCTTTTATTACATCACTCCATAACAAATAAATGCATTTAACTATTTTGAACTGAACTGCAAAATCCTGATGCTAACAGCACACACACACGCACACACATGGCATGCAAAGTTGCTCCCACACAATGCACAGAGAAGAAAAATATCATTTAGGAACAGCCTAAATGCTAACATTTCCTATGGACAAAACAGACCCCATTCTGCTTCCTTGGAATGTGTAAATCATTAGGCATCACAGACGGGCAGCAAATATAATCGTCTCCCACTGGGGCCGACTAGAAGCCACGCTCTGAAGAGTGAAAGACAATTTTACCCCCACTACACAGCACTCGTTGTAAACAGACCCCATTGGTAGAACTGCAAGCAGAGCAAAAAGATCCAACTAAAAGTGAAATAACTTTGAGAATTAAAATAAGTTAAACTCGCACACTAACAAACACAAAGGGGAGCCAGGGCACAATGGAGCTAACACACAATTCAGTAAATAAAAAGTAATAAACACATTTAAAAAAACAAATAAACAACTGTATTACACAATGATCTACTAAGGTTTTTAAAACATACAATTCTCTTTCTTGTTGTAAGTGCTTTCACATCACTGTTATATCTCTGACAGAGGAATACTGCTAACGAGGCAGCCGGTTACAGTAATGTGTAAGCAAAACACACAAGGGTTCGGTTTCAGTTTATTTTTCTACTACCAAGATCCAGGGCCAACAGGAAGGCGCCTATTTATGGTTACCCAGTAATAACAGGGTAGATATTAAAAACAACAGCTATAAAAAGCCTTCGATGAGAAAATAAAAACATGAAATATCATAGCAGGATGACTGTATTCATCTACCACATATGACCGGAACAGCATGTTTATCTACTACAAAAGGGAAATGTAAGGAGGTGTCACAGTGTCACTTTAATGTGTTGACTTTAAACACAGTGTCACTCATTTCTTGGATTTATGTATCTCAGTTCCAAAAATTGGCACCTGGAACAAGAAAGGGTAAATCGAGGAAAAATTAAGAAAAGGGCCTGATTTTTCTTCCTACATAAAAGGATTAAACAAGCATCTATAAATAATAATCCTACGCAGTTAAGTCTGCCTCATATAGTTTTATTACTGTTGTTGACATGGCTTGCAAAGATAAACTGCAGATTAATCTCTCAATGTTTAACAGTGAGAACATTTGTTTTGCATTTGTGCTTTGTAGTTATCCTTCAAAGTGATTAGAAAAATAAAATAAAGATGTCTGTGAACAGTACATTTGAATGCCATTTCATATTTTCTGTAGAATTGAACGCACATGTTAATCTTGCAATAAACTAACACCTAAATAAAAGACAAGAGTATGTCAGCCCACGACAGAACAAGTTATAACCCTTTCTCAGGCACTGTAATAAAGAGGCACTATGGTCCCCCTTGACACACATGAAAACTAGAGAAGGGTGACAGGCAGGACGGTGGCACACACCAGGGTGCTGGGCTTTTCTTGCTTTTTGTTTAGGTTTGATTGTTTTTCTAAGACTTTTACACTCATACAATACAGTTTGCAAGCACGGTCTGAATAAAAATGTAATTTTTCTGAATAAAAATAAAAATAAAAATAAAAATAAAAACTTGCATAGAAGAATTAGATTTGGGATCTGGGACTGACAAAATAACAAACAAACATGGAAGTCATAGCAGCATAACAAAACATGAACTGGCAAACCGGATGTTCACAAAGTTTTTTTCAAGGTTTACTTTAATTCAAATGAAATAAATGAAATAATTATTAAAAAATGCATGAAAGTTGCCCATCTGATAGGTTGTTGTCTGCTGCAGTGACTGTGCATTTGTGACTGTGTGTGTGTGAATGCCTGAGTATTCGTGTATGTGTGTTTTTGTACTTATGAGGGCTGAGGGATTGAGCACTGCAGCTCTAACCCACAAGAAAATAAAGAGAAATGATGTCTGCCCAGAGAGGAATTTAAAAGGACCTAATTGAAAGCCACCATGCATCTGGTGCAAGGCTCAGCACTTGCTTACTATTGTGCCCCTGCATTTGCAAGTGTATCTACAAACATTGGACCCAGAAAACATTCACCAATTAGGAGGAAAATAAATTACGTGAAAAAATAAATAAAAGGCTCTTGAAGGCAAACAGTATAACTCCTAATGTTTTGTATGTTTTAGAGGTATTTTTATTAATTACAGCCATTATTCATTTTTTCATTCTCGTCTGTGTTTGTATGTTGGGGGGGTGCAGATTGTGACAAATGCCCTCATGGGGATTAAAATCAGTGCTGTCAGAGAGATGACATGGCTATTAACAGAACAGTACTGGAGAGCCCAGCGCAGCATGCTGGATGTAATGAGTTTCTTTAATTAGCTCAAACTGACGTTAAAGGCAGTCTCTGTGTACTAATAAGGAAACAGCTGGAAAACGGGGTTTTGAGTGTGTCTCTTGGCTTCTGCTCAGAGACATAGGAACACATTCAGCACAATGTGCAATAAAGGGCATGTGTGACACAGTACTTTATTATTATTATTATTTTTTTATACTCCTGTAAACTCAACAGTATGGGAGCCAACACTGTTCTGGGGAAGTTTTTGTAAATTAAAAAAATGGCTGCAATCCCATATTGCATGTGCAATTATTTATCTTCCCCCTAAGAGTAAAGCTTTTTCAAAACCTATACTTCGCACACAGGTTTTCTCCAGGAATAAAGGACAGTACTGCTTCACTTTGAGCTGTGTATTTAACTATTTCCCTATTCAATAGAAATACATAAGGAGAACTTGTGTGGGAGCAGTGTTCCTGTTGCTGCTTTGAAAGTGTATCAATAGTGGATGGTGGATTACATTTTGTAGACTGGTGTCCCCTCCTCAGTTTAACAGTTTCTCCATTTTAAAGCCATCTTCACTTTTCGTAAGGCCTTAAAAACACTGTAATATCCTGCTTTGCTGGCTGAACTAGGAAAGAGCTTGAATACTGTTTGTTTAGTTAGTACGTTATCAGTGGAAGTAATGAAAGACTGAATCCTTTCTGGTCAGAGGAATAGCACAGTGGCAGGAAGTAACTTTTTTGCCTGTAGTTCCCTTCATGTCCATTGTTGATAATAATGCTGAAAACTGTACAAACCCATCTGATAATCTGCCCACTGGAGACAAATTACTCCAACGCATTTTACACCTATATTTGACATCTGTCTAAATGGCTCGATGCCCACTATCCAACTTCCCTGCCCACTGTTTCTGACCTCTTTCATTGACCTTAAATCAATAGTTTCTCTGAGTGACAACATTGTGATAAGGACTGTAAACCATTTCAGATTAGGCCAGCTGTGAAAAGGCAGATATAGAGCCACTGCTAGAATCAATTCTGGAATTCTCACTCAGAAATGGGGTGCACACTCTCCATCCCAAAACCAGACCCATGCTGTGGGTCCCCTGGATCAGGCATTTTTAAACAGAGCTCCTGAACAAGGGATTGGATTGATTTGAGGTCCTGTCGCTGCTCTGGGGATACAAAGGCTCAGCCTCTCACAGACGGGGAGAGTACAGGCCAAACAACGGATGAAGGGTCACCAGCTCTGGTAGGATGTGGTGCATGAGACTTGCTTATTTTGGGCAAATTCCAAATCATTATTTTAAACCATAAAAATTGATAGAATACCACAGGAAGCAGGTCAGCAACAGAGCAAAAATGCAGGAGGGGAATAAGCTTGGTTGCTATGGTAAAGTAAAACCACTACGATTTTACAGATTTTTTGCATTTGCAAACTGTTTGATTATAATAGAGAGAAACCACCAATCATACCTTCATGATACTATTAAACTATTAAACTATTGAACTATTAAATCTGTAGAATGAAACACGATAGGAGTCAAGGAAAATAGTTACATTGGCATTCTGGTATTATTTATTTTTTATCAGTTTTTACAGTTTTGAAGATTGACAAAATGGATGACTCATAGGACTCAACAGGGAAGTCCAACAGAACACAGTTACAGCAGGACTATTTCCTGTGCCCGTGTACAGACAGGGTAGGGCCACGGAGAGTTACTGCCATCAACAACAATTAATCTGATTGCTTTTTTTCTCTGTGGTGACCAAACTATTATTAAAGATGAGTACCATAAATAGGAGTACAAAGTAACTGAAATCTGAAATGAGATGTTTTTGCTATTTTCCTGAATTTTAGCTACATCAAACAGTACACATCTGTGCTGTTTTACACAGAGCCACCCTTTGAGCCCTGACAGAATAGGCACACTGCTGCTAGATTAGACACACTCGTCACTGCAAAACATCAGACACAAACCTGCCATTCAACAACCTCAATGTTTATCCTCTCTAACTGCAGCAGTAACCAGCATGACAATTTTACACACACATTTACCAGGCCTATACATTGCTTGTGTCCGATATATGCACAAGTGCAGATCTACAACCCACCTACACTTGCTGTGTGAACAGTCACACCTTGAACACAGTTGTAAAGGCTGCTAAATACAAGTGTGTAATATGTACACATTAGATTCCACTCGTTTAAGTGGAATCAAATCTCAGTGGGAACACCAGAAAACGTTGAACCTGATTTGATTTCTTTTTCTATTACACAATCAAATTGTTGCACAAATTCACCCTGCAGAGACCTACAATCTAGCTCTCTTGCAACATATAACCAACAGTGTGCTACTTTGTCCACTGCGGAATATCAGACTTCACCATGAACCATTTCAGATACAACTCTTGCAGAAGAACTGTACAAGAGATTGAGAGGCTTGCACGATTTTAAATGACTGAAATGGTGCTTCCTTTATTCCTGTTATATAGTCGCTTAGACCAACTGCCATCTCTATTAAGTAGGTCAAAGCAGCACTAGATTTATGGCAAGAATTTCCCCAAATTTGCAATGCATTTAGTTCCTAAGAATACCTGGTGGACTTCTGAAACCAATGTGTTGCAAAAACGCAGCTGGTATGAACAGGGTACGGGAGCAATGCTGGGCACTGTGCGGCTGCTACACTCAGGCCTGGTCCCTGCTGTAATAAGGAAGCAGGTGAATACAGACAAAGGTGGATCTGTGAATTTCTTTCAGGAAAGGAACCTGCAATGTGTGTCTTTCACTTCCCCTTTTGTCTGAACAGCCAATAAATGCAGGCCAAAGAGGTCTTAAAGAGGAAGAAAGGCGAATCTATCAAACGCATTCTAATACAGTTTTAAAAATATATGTTTGTTTTGTTACACTACCAAATATTTTCACTTTTCTTAGAGTCCTTGTTTGTCATTTATTGAAGTACAATGACATCATTACAGTTAAGTTAAGCTTCAGGAGCATGAATCAGAAAAAAAGCCCTACAATGCTTTTTAAGACAAATTCCCCAAAAAGAAATTCAGTTTTATGATGATGTTTTTTTTAGTTTTTTAACGTCCGTTTTGTGTATGTAAACATGAAAGTATTTTCAATACAACTGAGCATCCAAAAGGAAAAACAATCGCTCGACAATTACAGCTCAGAATGCTTTTCGTTTTGTTCCCAAACACGCTGCCAGGAAGTGTTGCCTCCCCATTTCATTGTCTGGAAACACAAGCAGCACAAAACAACTTCCTTTCTTCAGTGAACCCCAACTCGGGCTGCCGAGGGAGCTCCTGCTACGGGGACCTGCCTTCCTGTCGCTGCGCTGGCCTACC
The DNA here is from genome assembly GCF_036373705.1 of Amia ocellicauda. Taxonomy (NCBI): domain Eukaryota; kingdom Metazoa; phylum Chordata; class Actinopteri; order Amiiformes; family Amiidae; genus Amia; species Amia ocellicauda. Next base: position 17,519,255 of record NC_089855.1, read on the forward strand.
AGATCAGCAGCCTTGATCAGCACACAGAGTTTCCATCGCAAGACGTGAATTCTTCCCAAGTGCAACAGTGCTCTTTCCTCTCTCCGTGCTTAGACGGGCAGTTAATCACGCCTATACAAATCTTCTGAAGCTTTCCTAATTTCTCCGATCCAGTCTGAATCACCTTCACTGGATGGGATAATAAACAACGGATCAACATACAATGGGATGGAGGATGGAGATTTCTGGAGAGGCATCTAATATAAAATGCACGCAATTCCGATTTAGTGGACACCAAACAATATTTATATGTTTTCTGCTGTCAAACTCTGCTTTCTGGGGTAAAAATGACAACAACAACAACAAAAAAAGAGTAGTCTGTTTATTATAGAAAGTATAATGCAATACATGGATGATTTAATGAAGGCATAATTTCTGTAAGTAATCCTTGCAAGTTACAAATGCCTACAAATAACAGAGCTTTATAATCCCGCAGAGAACGTGATTCACTGATCTGGGAAAGTTACTTAATATGGTCCAGTGCAGGGCAACGGCTCAGTGCCAAAACAGAAAAGCAGCCATGGAGTCTGTAGTAATTAACTCTGTAGCCATATTAATTTGCATCACACCCCTTCAATGATCCTTTTATTATGGGAGGGGAGATCCTATACTGAGCTGACAGAGCACATCTCACTGACATTGTGCACTTATTCCTGCGCTGGTTACCACAGCAATCCCACCTCAGGCTTTTTTACAGCACTAGACTCTTGTAGAGAACTTACTGAAGACCAAAAGTACTCGGACGATTTCCTTTGCATTGTGAGACCAAAGAAACATGATAAACACACCACACCAAATAACCGTAGAAACGGGAGGATACGATGTTGCTGAAGCAGAGGTATAGACATTGCTAATGGGATTGCAATTCTATTTTATGTAAGGCACATAGGTTTCGATGAGGTAATAACAATTGCCCAACCATACTATAGCCCTCTGAAGAAAATACACCATTAGTCAAACATTTAGCAGTCTTCAAGCATGCATCCCCTTAATTGTGTTTTTCATAATGTATCCAGAACTGCTCTCCCCCTTATTAGTTAGCTATTAAACTGACAATAAAGTTTTATAAAGAAAGGGTTACTAACGCACTCAACCTGTAAATAAAGCTACCACTCAGATGTTATGCATTTGCTTGCTATAGTCTAGAGTTCCCTTGGGAATGTGCACAACCAGCTTCTGGATGAGTTGCAGTTGGGCAAGAAACCCACCCACCAGTACAGCACCAGCACCCCAGTTGCTTCACCATGTTCCCAGAGAACCAAGTCACTCCACCAGTGGACACAGTGCCTCCTTGTACCTGCAGTGAGGGACAGCTTTCCACACAGCTTTGTTTTAATCTCTACTGCACTGGTGCGAGAGCTGCCAATTCTGAGTTTGAGATTACATAGTAATTGGTTTCCCTTAAAACTATGTTAAATTATTTCTTCTGTATCATTGGCCATTTGTGGTTTATGTTTTAAAAAAGGATTGGTAAACTTTTGACATTAAGGTGCAGAATATTCTCTTTTGAAATTCGAGCCAAAGTGGTCTTTGTCATTCTACAAATCATGAATGCAGTTTGGGAGTTTGGTACCACTTCATGTTTACTGGATCACTAGGGAGACCAAACCTGCCCAGCTGAGCTGCCACAGACACTAGAAAGAACAGGGTATGTGTTACAGTCAGGGGGATATAAACACACAGCTTGGACGAGAGCCCTGTACTGAGCACAGAACAAACACACCACATAGCATTAATCAAGAGGAGTGCAACTTTTTTCTTCAAGAAACTTCTGCCTTCACTTTACAACTGAGACATATTTTTAATGCTTCCACAGTAATAGGCTATGACTTTAATTCCCAGCTGGAATATGTTTTCACAAGAAATCCAGAACAAAAGGCAGTAAAGACCATTTTATTAGCTGGGTAAATGTGTGCAGAGGAGGCAAGAGGATGTTTCATAAGCAAGTACAGCTTTTACGAAGAGCGAAATGACACATGCACGAGTATGTTCTGCAGTCAAGTATATTGACTTTGAAGATCCCATAACATATTTTTTTATTAATTTTAATCAAGATGCAGGCATAGAGGAAGCCATGTCAAAGGCATGATCTCCAGCAGCCCTGGTATTTGAAAGATAACATTTAAGTGTACTTGGGATTTCATTGGGAGTCTAACATTTTCAGTCATCCACTGGCTATCACTTCAGCGCATGCAGAGCCAGATAAGTGAAAGCAGTTATATGAAAATGGCGAAGAAAATTGCTCTCAGTCAGGATTTCAAGTGCAGGGTTTATTTTACCTGGAAACATTGTGGTTTTTTTAAAACTAACATTAGGGAAAAAAAGTGTATAAAAATAGACCTTAAAGCCTTGTGATAACATTCATAAATCTCAAGAAGCTTTTAATGGGATGAATTACATAACTGTAGAGGAGTATATAAAAAAATAAAAAACAATGGATTCATAATATTATTAAATTCATTTTCCTTAAGGAATCAGTAACACATTGTCTAATTTCACTCCACCTCACTGGCACTGCGTTCCCTGTGTCTGGTGCGCACTGGTCTTCAACCTACAGTAACAGGACTTTCTCTCTCACCACCTTCTCTCTTGCTGGTTCCCAAGGACCTCTCCATTTCCTGTCGTTTTGAGGAAATGACAAGGAGTGGACTCTGTGTGTGCTCAGCTGGGATTTCACAGCACCAGCCCTGTGGTGTCAGAATACAGAGCCTGGGGAAGAGAGGCCAACAGGCCACAAGACTAACTGGGAGGGATCAGGAAAAGAGCAGGGCTGTAATTATGAGATGCTGTCCTGCCATTAAACCTACTGCAGCACAGAAACTTCACAATATTCCTGCTAAGCCAGGCTAAACAACAAAACTCATGTTCTTTCTTTATTCAGTCAGGGAGTGGTCTTCAAACCCTCATCAACACGTAATTATGAACTCTGTCAAGCCAAAACAAGACACATGCTGGCATGTAACACTGAACACATTACATTAACTATATTGCTATAACAAAAACAAAGAATCCTGTTTTCTTCTAGCAATTCAACGTTATCATGCCTTCACAGTGCTGGGATGAGGTACCTTTTCCCCAGGAGTGAACCCATTTGACACATTAACTGAGTTGCGCTCATTACAGATCACAGAGGGATCGCCAGTTGGCTGGCAGCCTGAAGGAACTTCCAGCTCCAAGTGGACATCATTACACAACAAGTGCTGGGGCTTGCAAACACATGTAATTGTATGTGGTGGTATGCTTGCTACTTTGAGACGTCATGGGAAAGTGGCTTTGTTGCGGATCCACAAAAATAAACATTAGCTGCACTGCTGAACTATAAAAAATTTGTACTGGGCAAAGCTCCTGCTTACCCCCTTTAAAGATAACAGCATCTTTGAGCTGTTCTAGAACAGCTGTCAAATAATGTAATGTCTTCCATTCTGCATATTTTGGCTCCTTTGTAAGCTTACTCTCTGTCTACTGCAGTGAATTCAAGCTACCACAGGCACTGACTTTCCTCCCTGCTCTCTCTTTCTGCCCACTACCCAGAACATAGTTCTGTCGATGGTTTGCTCCATGTTCCTCAAGGCAACCAGCATTGTCAGTAAGGTTTGTATCTTCCCAGCCTGGTTCCTTAAAATCTGCAGGGTTACTAATGTAAACATGTCAAACTTATCCTATAGTCAGTCATGCTGAACCATTTGCAGGCCCTGTCAAGAAGAGGCACAGCCCTGTGCTTCTGAAATCCAAAAACTCAACTCAACTTTCCAGAACATGAACAACATAACACTGACAGTTCAGTACCTTTCTGCAGCATTGTTCCAGTCTGTAGCACCATGTCAAGGACAGAATAGACATTTTCCCACACAGAGCATGATAACATAGGTGAAAAATTTAACATTATCACACAGGTTAGATATCACTCTAAAGAGAGCATCTGCTCAATGGCTGCTACACATCTCCTTGGCTCTTGCAGATGTTATAGCATTGCCAAGGTCAAGGCAAGTAGTAGTGTCAAAACAAACTGCACAAAGAACAAAGATGTTAACATTTCTGAGCTGGGTGACTGGGGGAGCTGGATCACAGTGGCCAACACAATTCCTACACATTTATTTCAAATTAGACGCAAATTCCTACTGCAAGAATACCACAGAGGTCCCGACTTAGTTAATCAGGCTTTAAAATCAGCGGCTACACCCTGCGTGGTTTAAAGAGATACAGTACAAAGTGGCAGGCCACCGTGGTTCCTGCACTGTTCAGCATACAGCAGGTCTCGTAGCTCAAGAGGGGAGCTTCCGTCAAGGCTGTCCCAGATGAAAAACTGAGTTCTTCACAGCAGTGGAGCTAATGTCCGGGCCACACACTTCCACTAACTTTCCATGGGACCGTGAATCGCATAGTTCAAAGTTGTACCCTTATAAACCGTAGGCCTATAAAGTGGCTTCTAAGAATAAATGAAACCATGACAGAGTAGAGATTTGTTATTTGCGATTCACAGGTAGGTCAATATTTTGACTTGGTTTAGCCCTTTATGAAACTGGTAGTTTTACATACAATCAAAGATCTATCGTTATTGTTGATTGGTTGATTTAAAGTTTGTCAACACTGAAACCTAAAGGCAGTCCTGATACTATACTAATACTGCTGTGTGATATAGTGTCAAACAGGGGCAACACCTCAAAATGAGGAGCACAACCCTGCACTGTCCTCGCTGTATTTACACAAATTGAGAAAAGGTCCATTCAATCCAATGTTCTGCTCACCTCCAGGGATACTTTAGACTGGGAACATATCATGCTTTCAATAGCACTCTTTCCACTCTTCCACTATTTCAAGGGTAAACATCTGAGTTAGTATACAGGGAGTCTTTTAAATGGAAATTGAATAATACTAATTCCAGCATCAAAGTTTGTGATAATTTGCATAGACACGCTTCTAACTGGTGACATTAATGTCTTTTTCATCTAACAAAGGCTAGCTTGTGCACTGCATACTTTGTTATTTAAAGCAGACACACACACACACACAACTTTCCAGACCTCTAGATATTTTAGGAAACCATTTATCCAGTGCTAAAGTAGCTTTGTTCTGAGGAGATTCAAAAATCAATCAATCAATCAAAACACTACCAGAGCCTTATGCCTGGTAGGGTCCCTGGAGTGTAGTCTGTCAAAATGCTTGAAAAACACATAGCAGGGAGGAGAAGCAAGCAGGAGAAGGTCTATGCTGTAAATGTACCTTCCTGCCAGCTCCTTATGCACACTTGACAAGGCAATACAACCCCTCTCCATGTCCCATAGAGCATTCCTCCACAGGTACACCACCTCCCAGCTGTGTGAGGGACTTCTACAGCATTGAGGGCAGTTCACATTTCAGGGTGACTGAAAGGGTCAGTGTGTTGTGACATGCTGGCCAGCAGTTTACAGTGTCAGTTAACGATCGCCCACTACTTCAAGGCTGGCGAAGCATTGTTTGCATGCCTTGGCTGGTGCTGCCTTTTAAAAGGCTTGTTTCACTGTCACAGAGTCCCACAGGGATGCCTGGCCAAGGGTGGACAGATTCCTGAGAAAAGTTTGAAGTGGTTGAAACGGAGCCAAAAATAACCCCTTTCCGCTGCTGAAAATGCCTGTAGAGAAAGTGGGAGGAGGTCTCACAGTTTCCTGCTCTGCAGCTCAAGCCTGCAAAGCAATATCCAAAGTACAGGGAAATGCCTGCAGCCAGCTTAGTACACAGAACCTCAAGCGTTAGGAACAGTTGCTTAAACAGGGTGTGCCACCCTACTATAAACTTTGAACTCCTTATTTATTTTCCCCTCCCCCACCCTGCCACTATCCTTATGAAATAGGCACACGCTATCTTCACTGGTGTAACTTCAATTAAATCGTCTTTATACAACTCTTCAGCTGCCGATTCTCTTTCATCCTCTCAGTATTAATGGTGCTGAATATGCCAGTCACTTTAAGTTACAGTAAAATCATGTGGCGTGGCTTTTTAATTGTATTTATTGGAGAAGCATAAATATGTATGTCTAGAAACAGCTGCCATCACAGTTCGCGGGAATGACAATGGCTCTTAAAGTGTCCTATATACGTTTCATTTTAAAACTGAAAGCTTCACATTTAAAATGATAGTAAAGCTACCGAGGTCAATTAAACAAAACCAGTATTGGGATAATGTGCTCTGAAAGTGGAGACTTCTAAATTAAGTGTGTTCACAGTCCGTTTTTCATAGACAATGGATGTGCTGCATATTATTAAAAGTGTACAATCAAACACAATGCCCTGTTTAATGCAGGGAATGTATAGACGTCATTTAGTTAGGAACTTTTTAAATTTTGTGTAAAATGTAAGTATCCATGGATAATGGCGTCCGCTAAGAAATGACTAATAATAACTGAGGAAGTACCAATTCTTAACCAATTTTACTTTCATCAAGACCAAGCTACTTGTAGTTTTCACATGTTGGATCGAAGCTGAAATGATCCCTAGTGGTACAGATAGTGTATTTACTATGGGGGGCAAACAGTGCCATAATACATTGGATTGCGTGCATACTATATTGGTTCACAACTGCACATGCATACTATATTGGTGTGTGTGTGTGTACCATATTGGTTGTTCACTTGACTCAAGTGGGCGGGGCAGGACTGGGGATGAAGGGAAATCAAGGCGGTAACAGCAGTGCCAGCTTTGTCCTCAAGCAACACCTTACTGAATGATTTAACCATGTCATCTGAGCAAGACATTACAGATGACTTTTTAAGAATGAATGTGTGTTAGTCCCTGTGATAGTTGTGTACTGCAGTAATAATAAATAAAACGATTTTTGTTGCACCTGCAATGATGAGTTGAGTCGACTGCTTGGAAACCCCCCTAAGCCTTTAATACTAATCCACACTTCATAGCCAATCTAAATTAAATCATTTGATTTGTATACTGCCCATTACTTAAATAAAAGTTGTTGGATATAACTAAGTTGGAAACTATCACAAAAAGCCCCTAAGTTGCCACTGTTGTATCAGCAGGCATTGGACCATTATGTATTTTGAAAATATACGCCACATGGGGCGCTTTCCCGCGCAATTGTCCAATTGTAATGAGTGGGCGTGACAAAATGGGCTTGGGCGAGTAGATACGATTTGAGCGTTTTTTCCATTATTGGGCGGGATTTCTGTCTTTCAGACTGAGCTTTTCCCACCAACCCTTTCCTGCCTCTAATTGAAAAGAATGTGTGCCAATCAAATGTTTCTCAAATTAAATGACAGCTCGTCCCTCTACCCGTCAATGTTTTGCATCTGATTGGACAGAATGCGTGTCAATCACATTTATTTTAGATACTGGCTGTTCTAGTAACTCCAAAAGAGTCTGCGTCGCCTGCGGGAGTCTGCCTCTGACGTCACTGACTGCGCAGACGTAGCTAGGACAGATGCGGGAGAGTTTTGCGTGACTGCGCAAGTATGGCAAGTGTTGGTTAGTCAGCCGACAGACATTGAAAGTCAGCTTCGGACTTCATAACATATTTAAGAATAAACAAACCTCACCATTGAAGTTATTATAACACTTACAATGCACACACAACAACTGAACTATAGACTATAGTACATTAAATAACTGTACTCCGTTCAAGTTTATCAATCAAGTTCAAAAGAAGACCAGTTGATTCAACATCAAGGTAAGGACGTTTTTATTATCTACGTTGTATTTTATACCATAACTGAATTGTATTTACTATTTCTCCTCCATAAAGAGATTGACAGCTAGCCTAAAGGGAATTAGTGCATTAACCCAAATAAACAAAAGTTCAATTATATTGCAAATTAGTTAATTGGTATTAATTTAGTAAATTATCTATAATAATCTATTTTCATGTGCCATGGTCTGTGCATTGCAATATTTTCCATGTTGTCTTTAGTCGTGTGTTGTACTGTTGTTATTGCGCTATGTAGATATGGTTTTCTATCAACAATTGAATTTGGGCGGGTCTTTAGTGCAGTTGGCAGAATGTATGTTGTGATAGGGCGGTATACTGCCAATCAAATCTGGAAACGCCGAAACCAATATAGTGTGCATGCAAACCGATATTTAGTCATTTATTCTCCTGTAAGATTGCACTTACACAACGTTTTGTCATACTCTTGCTTGTGCATTACTTGCACTTGTATTGTTTATTTTGATTCCCCTATGCTCCCTCTCCCTTAGCTCTTAACTTTGACTTAACATCTTGTCTGCACTTATCAGCTTTTACATTCTAGGATGTAAGACCATATATATTGTTTACTGTATATCTCATATACACTTGTGTAAATTCTGAATTTGTAAAATGTATTATGCCTTGAATTGCACTGTATTATTGCACTTTGTATTGCTCTTATATTTTGTAAGTCACCCTGGACAAGGGTTGTCTGCTAAGAAATTATTATTATTATTATTTAATAATAATAATAATAATAATAAAAATAATAATATAGTATGCACACAAACCAATATAGTACACAAAAAACGATGTATAATTTGGGAACATTTAAAAATAGACTGGATAGGATCCTTGGATCACTTGGTTATCAATGGACCCCAAACGAGCACAATGGATCGAATGGCCTCCTCTCGTTTTTAAACTTTCTTATGTTCTTATGTATTATGGCCTGTTTGCCCCCCACATAATTTACACTGGCTCCAGTCCTCTGAAGGTCCTGTGTCCACATAGTAAAACAGATTACATGTTCAGTGATGCTACCAAAAGACTGTGTTTGTAAATTCAGAAACAGATTCCTAAAAGAAGACTGAAACTGCCATTGTCTCTCTTACCAGTAACTTTGACGGTCTTAAACCAAAGCTGATTAAAGCTAGGGGGGGAAGTATATTAAACATATTTTGAAGCTTACCGGACTATATTTTCAATAAGAACATTATATTAGTTATTATATTAGTTGTGATGTTTATTTTAGCATCACAACATATTCCTTGTTACATGACAGCTCGCTCTTTCTGTCACATGCAAAAAACATAATCTTCCCAACGTCAGCTACTGAATCTTGCGATATGAAATATGTATGCTCCAACTTTTAAGTGCTCATGTGACTTACACACAAACAGGTTAATTCTCCATGGGAAACAACATCAACACTATTGCACTTTATCACTATAATAGGCTGTTGTTATCTGTACTCTGCAAAGATAAAAATGGATTTGGAAGAGTTCCTGTATGACTGGACTTCTTGAAAAAGGGAATATCTCATGATTTATTTGTACATTTGTGTCCCATGTGGCAACTGATATATGACTTTGCATGTCGCCACACTCTCAGCAGCCCCACTGTTAAAGTCTGTGTCCTTACTCTCGACATTGATCAGAGGGAGCGTTGCGCTTGGCAGCCACAAATTTATAAATGTGGGGCAGAGTGCCAAGTATGGGTTCAGTTCAGCTGCTACGAGTTTTAATTTAGATGGCTATTTATCATCCCTTTGGTTTCACTCCTGACTCATTGGGCTTCATGGCTGATTCGAGCAGAGCACAGCATAAACAAACAATTTATTTAATTAACTCATAATTACAGAGAAGGATGGCAAGGTCATGCTGTCCGGAAGATTTGACATTCAGATCGTTATTTGCCGATACAACGAACGTGAAAACATCCTTTGAGCGCCGTACCTGAACAACAATGAATACCCATTTTCTTGTAATTAAAACCATCTCTTTAGAAAATCATGCTGAAGAATTAGAAAGCAATGGAAAAAGACGACTGTGCATTTACAAGCAATATAAAAAGCAATTCCTTTACACAGCTGTTTGACAACACAGTCCAGGCATGTTCAGTTTAATATGCTGTTCCAGGGTGCTGTAATCTCCTGTGAAGTGGTGCCAGCAGTACTACTATGACTAACCTCAAGGTTTTTATTTGGCAAGCTGTGAAGCTGGCTTCACTTTTGTGTGGTAAGGTAACTTGGTTGAAGGTGCACTGGTTTGTGTCCGAGATAGATCACCACAGTACAAATACACTGCCATGCATCTTTTAGTTCTCTGGCAAAGACCAACACATCTTTACTGCTGCAGTGTTGCCTTTTCAGTTCCTAAGAAGCTCCCGTCACCCTGTGTTGAAACCACATCCAGCATAAAATCCATGTCCAGGAAAACCCTTCCTGCTTTCTCTCAGACTAACAGTCACTGTTCTGTGGATTGGTTCTAGTATGTTCACTCAAGTACTTTGGGCTGTTTTGGATGGATTTCCCTGGTAAGTAGTGTATGTATACGAATGCCATTTTGTTTTTTTGTTTTTTGGCAAAGAGGGCAAAATGAAGCGTCAGCCTCAGTGGATGTTCTTTTTAACTATAAGGTAAATGTTATCATCCTTTTAAAAACACCATGCATCACCAAGTGTGCTTACGTTAGTGATTTGATGATTTACACAAAATGCATACATTGCTACGCATTTATTCTCTTAATTATTAAATGTGGTTATCGGTGGTTAACTGTATTGTTTAAATGGTTTTGAATGTGGTTAACATTATGTGATGTATCCTTGAAGACAAACCAATCAATCCACTCAGTGGAGTCCTCCTTGGACTTCTCCTCTTGAAGTGTGATCCCAGTGAAGAAGAACATAAAATACCATGAAGTGCTTTCACCTTTTCATTAAGCATTTAACACAGAGTCACCAGGACCCATGAACAGTCATAAAGAGTAGGAAACTGCCATGTCAGAGTCAGAAGCGGGCAGATGTCTGCACAGCCTCCTACTCTTTTGATCCATTTATGAATGTGTGTATTTTTACATCAACTCTACACATGGTCTTCTACAGGTTAGTATTCACCCAAGCTGCCCTTTTATTTTAGCAGCCCCCTGTGTATTATTGCAGATCTGCACATTCTCTTAAGTGCATGACACTGAAATGATCATAAAGCAATTGTAAAAGATCTCTTAGCTAGCCACAGGCAGAAAAGCTCTTAATTGAAATTTTAAAGGTCACATGAGCGCACATTGATCAGAAATTCTGGACTCGCATGGAAACTAGGATAACACTACCCGAGTAATCACATCTGCACACAGTGTTTTTCCTGTTTATTGCATTCTTTCTAAACTAAATAAACACAGTATCACTGGTTGCAAGGACTTGACATCAAACCACACAAACTCATTATATTCTCATAACGCATAGAGCATCGGGGTGATTCATATGACATTTGTCTTCAGGTTTCAAAATAGCACTCAAACCATGGAAGTGCACTAGCCCTGGGCATTGATACACAGCAACAATACTGGAGCGAGCATGCAGCTACTTTACAGGAGCCTTTTACACAGTCTCTTATGAAAGACAAGCTACAACTTTTCAGAAAATTCGTTGGACTGTTGCTACATAAATGCCAAAGGCTGGCTGCATAAAAACACCTAAGCTGGCCACACTGATTCAATACCGAATAACTCAAATATGAAATACGACAGAATTTCCCTCAACTAGTGTATTGACTGCAACGTGTTAAGAAAGTACCTCATGGGAAAAACTAAAAGGGAACCGAAATTAAGAGGTTTATTGAAAATGGCTGCATTAAGCACCTACGTGCTCACCCCAAATCTAACGGCCAACCTTTAGAGATATATTTTAAGTAGTTATGTTTATTAGTAGTGCAGTGGCAGATCTACGCAGATCTACAATGCAGACAAGCAACACACCCCTCACCGACTGCCTCTTCATAATGCAGTTGGTGGCCTGCCCTGGTCTTGTGCTCTCCACATCACATTCAGTCACATCAAGACAGCTCAAAGGACAGATGGACAGAGTTATTCAAGGGCAGAAGAGATGGCATTGGGACACACTGTCTGACTACCTGTCTTGGTTAGGGAAAGGGTCTAGGGATCAAATTGATGGAAAAGCAAGTAGACAACCTTAATTTGAAGGTTAACTGTGGCTGTTTTTTTGTTGTGTTTGTTTGCTTGTTTATTTACTTTACTTTGGGAGAATCTGGTTCCGGTCTAGCACACTTTTGCTCATGCAATGCCATAATATTGTGACTGTACAGGACCCTTCTTGTTCATAGAAGCTCTACTGCTCAAAACTCAAAATAAATTATATAATAAGCCTGACACACTTACTGGAGCCTCTTTTCCTTCCTCCTACTTCTCCTCCCACTCTGTAAATTGCCCCCTAAAATATCCACCTCTGTTAGTGTACTTCATGACTTCATTCAGGAAGAAAGAATATGCTGTCCAAAAAGTACCTAGATGTATACACATACTGCTTTATATATTATTTTATGTAATCCTTTTTTATATAAAAGTGAAGGAGTCAATAATTGTGATCTATTCGGGATCATTCATAGGTTTTCTGTTGCTACTGCAAGAACAAAGTAACTAGTTTCTAGTTAACATTATGCCCGGGGCGTTTTGTAACACATGTAGGTGTTAAGAAAGTTGAAGTGCCCAGTCTTTAACCAGCACCACTATGACGTTTTCACTGACAGATCTGACTTTCTCAGCTATGTCATTTTTACCAGATTATTCATTCAATTGCGTTATTGTTTTTCTTCCACTTCCCTGTATAACAATCAAATCTATTTCAGTAATGTCAAAGCTGAGGCAATTTTGTCATCCACTGTTTGTTTGGTTGCTTGTTTGCGAGGTTGATGTTACTCAGTTCATGGAAACAACATCAAAAGTCTGACTAATATCTTGCCATTATTTCGACATATTTTGTAAATTAGCACGCTATGGAGGAGTATCTTTAGGGAGACCCTGCACCAGTCCAGAGGTTGGCTGCAGCTACATCTAAAATGTGCTCATGTTAAGGAAGTGTAAAAAAAAAAACATCTTAAATGACCCTTGAACTGTAACAGTTTGGAAAAGTCTTCTTAAAATAGACTACTAAACATATAATACTGTTCCCAGATAATACACTGTTTTCAAAGTTAACAAATATGAATATATTGTCCTCTTTTTGTTAACCAGATATGAAACTCAAAATAAGGTGGGTGTTCTTCTGGGAATCATGGGGAATTTCCAGGACATCCTGTGCACACTGCCAATCCTAAAAACGGACTAAGGTGATGTCGATTTGATAAAGGTGACGGCTGAACGCAGAACAACTGTGTAAACCGCAAAACACCATGAATCCAGTTCCCAACTAAAACACTAAACTAAGCACCCACGCAATTAGCTAATCATTGGATGGTTAGTCTTTTTTTCAGTTTTTTTTAGCTGTGGTGTTAATGTAACATATACACCAGGGCATTTGCTGCTGTTCATAACTCATTACAAATATGTTGTCAATATCAAAAACAAAAACTTAAATATATATATATATATATTTTTCTACTTAATGCATAGTTCACAATTACAACTTCTGTAACAGGTTTTTCACATTTTGTTCCACTTAGTACAGTACAAAAACACCATGAATCCAGTTCCCAACTAAAACACTAAACTAAGCACCCACGCAATTAGCTAATCATTGGATTTGCATCAGTGGAATCAAGTCGGGCGGTGAAACAAGCATGGGAAATGAATTGTATGTATTTGTCATCCATCAGTAAAATAATATCAAGATATACAAGTAACATAGGAAAGACTGACAAGCACAAAATAGGGACTTGGACTAAGACGAACTTGTTCGCGATCAAAACTCCCCCGACACAACGCAGCATTTCTGGAAGACTGTGGTCGCGTTGCACAGGTCTGCGCAGATCTGCAGAATCCCACCGATCCCATTGGCGGAGCCGCGCAGATCCGCGCAGAACTGCGGACGCGACCAGAGTCACGGTGAGAGGAGTGACGGACACAGCGGGCTCTCAGCCCCACGCACTGACAGCGCACCGGCCCTTACCTGCGCGCACCGTGTCGGACAGGTCGTGGTTCAGAGCGGTGCGGGGAAACTCTTTCAGTTTCCTGGCGATGAGGTGTAAAGCCCCGGAGTTGGCCGCTTCTTCCAGAGCCCTCTCCAGACCCCGGTTCAGCGGCATGTTATTGTAACCCAAACTACTGACGTTACTTTGAGCCGGGCCAGAAGCGACCTGGGAATGGGGCTGGGAGTCCGACCCCAGCGTCGCCATTTTCGCCCCTGCTTTAGATTAAATGGGAAGCTGTGTGTGTTTTATATCCAGTTATAACTGACAGCGGCTACAACTGCGAGCGAATTTCCTTCCCAAGCGGCGTTCACAGCACTGCGGCTGCGCTCCTACTGTACAGCATTGAACTGCGGCCAAGACAGGCAGCGCCGCCTGCCGGCCACTGTCCTTACTGCACATTGCTGCTCACACTTGGAAATGTGGTCGTCGCATTAAACGATGCAGCAATTTGTTAAGCTGATACAGTTGCAACCTAAGAGTGACATAAAATACCACATCACAGGTTAATTTATTTATAGTGTTCTCTTAGCTAACAAGCTGCAATGCAGTCTTTCCTTGGTCACAATGCTGTATATTTTCAGAAATTTGTTTCTAAATATGATCAGGAGAAAAGTCAAGATAAGGCCATTTCAGCAGATATTTCCTGCAGCCTGTATTTTTGCTCTTTTTTCATACTTGTACATAGTAGTTGACCTACTTTTTAGGAATTCAGAGAACTATTACAATATGTATTACAATAGACAAAGTGTCTATTTTGAGTAAGTGCTTGCAAATACCCTTAAACTGAAGGTCAACAAAGAATTTAATCTTTTGATTGTTCATTTGTAGCCTTGGTATGAAGAACACAAAATAGACAATTTGATGGAAAAAACTTTCACAATTCTCTAGAGCTGTGTGCCAATTTCACACATATACTAGAAATTAGAACTCCAAACTGAAAATTGGGCCATGATGTTTTAGCGCCTGAGTTATTTGAGGACAGTTTTGGGTTTTAAATGGCAATATAACCTTTTAAAGGCCCAGCAGTGGTCTGGAGAGACAGTAGCGACTATAGAAATCAGTGGAGTGGTAGTTCATAGTTTACACAGTCTTAATTCAATAAGCTGGTGTCATTTGCCTCATATACGCCAACAAATACATGAGCCCAGCTGAAATGTAACTGTGACCCTGCAGCTCTGCAACATGTATGTGAAGCTCAGCGCTGAAGTGAGCCAAAATAATCCACATCTGACAGAGCAAGAACACAAGAGAAATTAAAATTTTTAGAAGACATTAATGTACGACTTTCAATTATACATCAGTTGCTGCCAGGAACATCTGCCTCCATGACTCAGCTAATTAGGTAGTTGATTACAGGTTTCAATAGAGATTCGTTTCAAGGTTATTTAATTGCAATGAATATCACCAGTGGATATATTTTTATCTTTTGATGCATAATGAAAGAGTTTTCACGATTAACTGGTGAATATGATGTATCAATGCACTGTTTAAGGCATCTTTTAACTCTTTTTCATTTTATATTTTTTTAGACCAAATCACATTGCTAGCAGATAATATAAACAGTAGATGATGATTTTTCTTTATCTGGATGTGAATCCAGTATACATTGTTTCAAACAACAAACTCTAAAGTCTAAAGGAACAAATGGAATATAGAAATGAAAAAGGAATAAAGAAACTACTTTTTATTTATATATAACTCGCCCCTCCCCTACTTTATGGATATATACACACATTTATTCATATGTATTTACAGTTAAAGCAGAAAATTAGAACACTGTGACTTTCTTTTGCTAAGCCACTTTGGGGTTTCTAGTATATACACGTAGATACCTGTGTAAGTGTGAATGGGTGGATGAGCAGTGTTTCTGTACACTAGCTCTCCGTGACGCAGACAGTCACTGTTCGATGTCAGGTCCTGCTGTCCTCTCCTGCATCTGATCTGCCTGTTCCTTCAGTTGCACGGGGTTTCCATTAATACAGTCTTGTGCACTGCCGATACATTTATTGTACCCTTTACACTGCGGTTAAATGTCTGTACTCTGCTAAGGAACACTGGGGAGAAAATCACTGGCATGCCAGATACTGTTTCCTCTAAAGTGCATGATGCAGCGAGTACATCTCTCTCTTTGACCTTTGTCGATCCACTGCTGGTGGCCTCCCCAATATGTTTCCATTTGTTTTGATGTAGAGCATCTCTTTAACAAATCATGCCAATAAAACTTCTGATTTAATCCTCCCACCTGCTATTTGGTTGTCTTTTTGATATTTTTTCATCTCTTGCAATCCATTCTACAGCTTCTTCATCATATATACAGTACATCATAATTCTCCATCACTCCATATACACCCAGAATATAATTAGAAAATGTTTCTAGATATTTCCGGATATTTTGCACCAGTAAAAACCTTTTAATTTGAAGAAGGTATATTTAGCAGAGGAACTGTTACATTCCCATGATCAGTTACTATTTCTGCACAGATGGTGGCAGCAAAAACATGACAGATTAAACAAATATTAGTTTACTTTTTGATAGTTTTTTCATTATTTTGAGGTCTGCAACTCATTCTTTAAAGTGCTCCACAATCCAGTATAATAAATGTATATAT
Organism: Amia ocellicauda; assembly: GCF_036373705.1. NCBI lineage: Eukaryota > Metazoa > Chordata > Actinopteri > Amiiformes > Amiidae > Amia > Amia ocellicauda. The sequence continues at coordinate 17,535,716 of NC_089855.1, forward strand.
TTAGCTAAAGCTAACTGATAAATATATTAGAGTCCACCCATAAATTGTATGCTAATCTAGCTCAGGTGAATTACACTTGTCTGTGTAAACTGTGCCCAGGTCTCTTGTAATGTCTGTCTGAAGCCTTCCTGTAGACTTACCTGCTCTCATAGCTTGCATTATATGTTAGTGGAATGGTTCCCTTAATTATGTCAACTCCACTTTTGTTATATAACACTACCAAAATCCCCCAAAAGGGAAGTCTTTCAAAGGAAACTGAAAGAAGAACAAATTATGAATCTTGTTCTATGAACTCACCAAAAAGGGGAAGGAGTGACTCTGTTTCTCAGTCTGGTGTAACTGCATTCAAGGTAGAACAGGCAAATTAAAGCTGGTAAGTTGTATTGTTAGGCATGAAAAATTGCTTCCGTACAGTGTTTGCTGAACACATGTAGAATCATAACCCTGGAGGTCGATGCACCTGCCTCTTATTCAAATGTGCACCCAGCCTCCAACTTTGGGTCTATTCACTTGGTCTTGATTACCTGGGGCAATAATGTCTATGTTTTCTGAAACTAAGCTCTTTGAGGTTACGTCTCAAGATTAAGTCTTTGATTCTGGCAATTTTTGTTCTTATAAATTAGCCAGGCTTTATAAGGCCTCTTCTGCAAAAGTAATGATAAGATATGTCGGCTGCCAATTCATAAAAGGCCTCTTCTCTTTTTTTCCCACAGCCGTGAGATTAACAACTTTGGAGATTGGGTCACATGTTCCAGGCAAATCTAGAATGGCAATATATGTTCCAACGAGGCACTGATCTTGTAGAGTTTAGTGATGAGCAATAACAACAAATGCTTGACTAGGCTAAGGGCCAACACATTTCATCTGTGGTTGTGCTGCTACATGGACTTTCAAATAGTGACACAACACTAGAGTGGGCCAAATTGTAAGTTTATCCTGCAGCGTGATCTAATTTAAACTTGAAGGCTAATAGCGGAATATCAAATTAATTTCACACATGAGCTGGTGAGGACAATTCACAATGTACCTGTAGTATCGCAAAGCTGGAAGTGTGGCAGTTCAAGATTCATTTTCATGCACTGATTTGCAGAAGATAAACTGGTGTGTCTGTGTTTATTTGCTCCACCTGGTAGCAAAACCCACGCTCATGGCAGTTGAACACCTTTGGCTTCAATCATTATGTATTGAAGTAGTCTGAGATTCCTTTTCACCTCACTCTTAAGTGGGCAGCTTTCAGGTCACAGTGGACAGAGTGGCAGCAATATTGGCGAGGTTTGCCGCAGGATGTAACCAGTAGACCGGCGAGCTCCCGGTGGGGTTTCGGAAATAATAATACATTTAAAAAGAGGGCAAGACTGGAAAGATTGTTTCTAAGCAATCTTATCCCCTCAAGTGTGAATAGTGAGCTGTATAGCAACTGAAAACTAAATAGCCCATTGTCAGCTGGAATTCAATTGTATTGTAATGTTTGCCTCTGGGTAATCAAGCAACAATATCAATTAACCAAAGGTTTGTGTGGCAATGTCTTTCAATAAAACATGCAACTTTTTATCCCTGACCTGTTTCAAAGCATTTGGGGGGCTTCGGGGCCAGTTGGCAATCTTACAGTGAGTTTTGGAAACAGGTGATAAGTGAGATTGTCAGATGTCAAAATATTTGTTGTAAACATTATATTGGTGTTAGTTTAATTTTACCTCTATTAACTTAGTATTAATTACTATTTTTTTTTTTACAACAGTCTTTGTTCTGATATTGCCTTTTTGTGTGTGGAAATTAATTAATTAAATAAATAAAGCACTGTTTCTTCTACCATTATACTAGCAGGATAATCCATCCAAAGAAAATCCATGTAACTCAGAACTAGTCACAAAAAAGTAACTACTTTCACACAAGAAAATTACATGGTTGTCATTACAATAAAAATACAAAGAGGTATACAGCTCAGACAAAAAACATCTGTTCAATCACAAAATTATAAATAAACAATCAACTGTCAATGTTGAGTCTCATTAAATAATTATCAGTACAAGAAAAAAGCTTATCCTAACAGGTGTACATTTAAATTAATCCAAATGTATTGATGTCGTAGAAAGCACTTACATTTATCATCTTTTTTGGCCTTTTGGTTTTTGACAAAGTACATTTAGTAAGTTATGATTCTGCTCTGTCCAGTGAAAAAAATGTTTGGTGTTTTTTTCAGTTCTGCAGCCTGGTACACACCCACAGACAAGCATGTCTTCCCAGGCATACTTACAGTGGCCTTATTACATTCACCAGGAGATGGGTTTAATATCCACAACATATCCATGGGAACCCATGTGAGAACTGTCAAAGTGACTAACCCTTCAGAGTTCCTAGAGTTCATTCAACAGACTGAAAGAGACAAGTCTGCCAAATTCCCAGGGACACTTTCTGAAAATACGGCAGGTCATACTAAGCACACGGCCAGACCAGATGCTGGAAATGGATGCGATGTTGGGAGTGGGCCGAAGAGGCCTGTGGAGCCCTCTCACTACTCATTGGATGCTCCAGGGCTTAAAGTTGCCCTGGACACTGTGAACAAAAAGGCAACAGAAGTTATTGACCTCACAGGTGAAGATCCTAAAGAGACCCAATGAGAAGCTGGACCTTCTCTTGGAAATTATACCCGGCAATGCCTCTCATGCTGTAACGAAGGATGCCCAGGATAAGCAGGAAGTCAGACAGACAGCATATTGCTGATTGACCCCCGAGGCGGAGGACCCTGCATGTGATTTTGACCTTCTTGTTCAAGAGCTGGCTTCCAGATCAGCAGCCTTCCCCACACCAGATTATTTCACCCTCCCTGAAGACTTCCAGATGAATTCTTCAATATCCACTGCATTTCAGACCTCACAGATGGAATGGGGGAGGCCTGTGGAGCCCTCTCACTCCTCTCGGGATGCTCCAGGGCTTAAAGCTGCCCCAGGGCTTAAAGCTGCCCCGGACACTGTGAAGGAAAAGGCAGCAGAGGAAGTTTTCTACCTCACAGGTGAAGCTCCTGGAGAGACCACAACTCTGGAGTATATGAACTATGACCTGGATTCCTGCAATAAGGCTCTGGACCTTCTAAAGGAAATTATAAATGGCATAGCCTCTCCTGCCATAACCATTGATGCCCAGGATAAGCAGAAAGTCAGACAAACAGCTTATTGCTGATAGATGTGGGCAAGACAGAAGAAGAGCCCCTCCCCCACCCCAAAGACCCCCGAGGCTGAGGAGCCGGTGAGTGATTTTCTTGTTCAAGAGCTGGCCTCCAGAGCAGCAGCCTTCCCCTGATATTGATTTCAATATCCATTGCATTTTGGACCTAACAGATGGAATGGGGGACATTTCTGAATTTGGCTTCAGCTCTCTGCTAGGTCCTGTGGTAGGGTTTGGAGAAACTCACAGCTCACCAACAGAGGCTGCTGAGGAGCCCAGTGCTCCTGCAGAGGTAAACGCCACAGATACTCCATACCATGTACCTGCCAACCACAGGCTGAAGAGGAAACATAGAACGTCCTTTTATAATGCTCTTATGTTTTGTAAATCGCCCTGGATAAGGGCGTCTGCTAAGAAATAAATAATAATAATAATAATACTGCTGCTTATGCTGCTGCTTGAGTCTCCTTGGGTATCAGTGGCATTTTGAGTTCTTGCTTTGAATTCTATAAAAAAAAAATTTACTGGATGAGGTTGTTAGTCTCGTGCTGAACCCCCAACCTGGAGAACCAGGGGTTGTCCTTTAGTCAGGCCTCTACCCTTTGACCTGTCCGACATGGTCAGACCTACCAGGGGCTGAGCTCCCGTCGGCATAGCTCTCCAGGTCATTGAGACACTCTACCACAACAAGGCGACAATCCATTAGAGAGGACCTGCGTCAAGGTTGCATAATATCACCTATCTTGTTTTTGGTGGCCATCAATTGGGTGATGAGAAACACCACTAAAGATATGCCTCAGGACATCCAGTGGACTATGTTCCAGTAAACAGAAGACCTTGACTTTGCTGACGACATAGCCCTCTTATAATCTTAGTAAAACCACTTGCAAGACAAGACTGCAAGACTCTGCCGCTTTGCCAGTCAACTAGGCCTACAAGTCAACATAAAGAAGAGTCAATTAACACCGCACAAACCCACAAACCCCTATACACATTGAGGGAGTAGAACATCTGGAAGTCTAAATGATACCAGCTCTAAAACCAAGATCATACTCTACAACAGTCTGCCTTGTACTTCTCTGTATTTTTGCACTTATGTTGTAAGTCGCCCTGGATAAGGGCGTCTGCCAAGAAATACAAATAATAATAATAATAATAATAATAATCATAATAATAACAGTAATGTTAAATCAGTGCTGTTGTATGGTATTGAATGCTGGAGAGTGATTTCTTGCAACATGAGCAAAGTTCTGTGGCTAGGACCACACTTCGCTGGACACCTCAAAGCAAAAGACCTACAGGCCACCCATGTAACAACTGGTGCAAAGGAGCTGAAGCAGAAGGATTTGACATGGGATGAAGCTGAAGTAAAGGCAAAAGACAGAAAAGAAGCATGGACGGTTCTTGTTTCGACCTTATGCGAAGAGGATAAGTAAGTAGTAAGTAATTTAATGTTTACTTAAAAATAAATCAATTCAACTGTAATATCCTATTTAATTTTTTTTTGTTATTCATAATATATATATATATATATATGTTTTGTTTTGAATTAACCACATACATTTCCATCTCATAAATTAATCCATAGTTTAAACAAGGGGTTTCAAACTCAATTTTACCATGGGCCAGAAGATAATTTCAAGTTTCATTCGAGGGCCACATAAATATTTGCTCATCTCTATTTATAATTCACTGTCGTTTCAACACAATTCGCAACATACAACATTTAAATTAATTATTTTGAATTGTACTTCATCTTTAACACTTATGATTATTCAAAACACACATCTGACCTAATTGCGGCTCTGAGGGAGTTCATTTGCTGAGGAGACCTGACACCGTTTTCGTGAGACTAGCTTGTCAATGTCCGGTGTATGTCTTGTGCTGAAGCGGTCTTCAGTCATTCAGTCGTGATGTCTGGGGGGATGTGTTGAGCTTCATCAGTGAGACAGCTGCTCGCACAGGTCTGCGCTTCAAACATTGAAAGGCCTTGTGCAGCGTGCAGGCGGGTCTGTGGTACCATGACTGACAATAAGGGCTGAAACTCTGCAGCTCCAACAGAACTGAACTTCGCCTTAGTGTGTCATTGCATTGCAACTTGATCAATCCCATCTGGATGTGCTCCGGAGCATCATTCAGAAAAGCTGGAAACTGAATTGCTGTTTGTTCAAGTCCAAGAAGCTCAGTTTTGCAGCAAATCCAGCGCTGGGAATAGTGACGTTTGTGAGAGAGTTAGAGATGACTTGGCAAGTCTGGAAATGTAAAAGGTTTCCCTGCTGCATTTGCTTCTCCCATAAACGTAATTTAAGCTGAAATGCTTTCACACTGTCATACACCTCTCTTATGACCCGTTTACTGCCCTGTAGCTTCACGTTTAAGGTGTTAAGATGCTCAGTAACATCAGACTGAAATGCCAAATCGCACAGCCAGCTTTCATCCGAGAGCTCTGATAGTTGTGTCCCTTTGATTTGCAGAAAAAGTCTGATTTCTGCCCGTAGCTCAAACCCGTCGTGAGTACTGCTCCCCGACCCAGCCAGCGCACGTGTGTGATCAGGCAAATCGCCGCTTTCAACGTTAAGCTCCTCCAGGGAAGCCGGCGCTGATTTAAACCTCTAGCCCTGATCAAATGTACAGTTTTTGATACCGTGTGCATCACACAACGCTTCCTGGTGTACAATGCAATGATAAATTGTCCCGGGACACTGACCATTTTCCTCCCGTAGCTTTTTTTGCATCCTAGCAAGCAGACCTGTTTTCTCAGCACACTGCGCAGGCGCTCCTCTGTGCTCAGACCCACTCGTTTCTCCCTCGGCAACTTCATTCGGTTCACACATCTCTCAATTTACTGAAATGTGTCGTCAACAGCAGGCGAGTATGCAGTGAAATGACTTGCTTTTTCGGCTAGCTGGTCTGTGAGATTAGCAGCAAAATTATCTCAGCAACGGTATTTCGCAAACAAATGCTTTTGGTCTGGACACTACATCGCTGGCTTTTACAGTTCTTTAAAAAAGCACCCTCAGACACGTTTTGGCAATTTCTTGGGATACGATGTAATCCGATTTAACGGCAGCATCGCTTTCTGTTTTTGCCCTTTTGAACATGGTTTGCTGTAGTTTAATACCTTTTTTAAAAATTCAGCCATTTGTGCAGCCTCTGCTCTCTCTCCAAACACCCACACGTCTCTTTGTGTTTGGTCTCGTAGTGCCGCCGTATATTGAATCACGGCTAAACTCTCCTTACAAACGAGGCACACAGGTTTTAAACTCTGAGCCACAAACATATTCCGACTCCCACCTTTGCTGAAATACCTTCCTTATCGATTTTTCTTTTCTTGGACAGTTTGAGTTCAGTTTCTTGCAGACGGCTGAAAGAGCAGGAGCGCGGACAGTAACTCAGCCTGTGATTGGCTGTTACAACCCTACTTCGCGCCAATGTCATTCGCAATGGCTGATGGGAATTGTAGTTTTCACTCGCAATTTCCTTATTCATAAACTGTCACGGGCCTAATTACTTAATGATACCCCACCTTTACAGCGGCCGGATTAAAACCAATGGGGGCCGTATTCTGCCGTGGGACATGAGTTGCCCATGAATGCCATCTAACAAGTGTTGGTGAGAATGTGGAGATGACACCACCAATTACTAGGATCACCTTGATAGTGGTTTACAATTACCCCAGTTCTTTATTAATACCAATGTGCTTACAGCTACAATCACATCTTGTGGCCCCTTGCTGTTGTACTACAGACCCATTCTGATTTACTAATATTACCTTCTTGTGCTGAAGCACTTTATGATGATGCAGCCTTGATGAAATGAACAATATAGCAAGTAAGTCACCCAGAGAGTACACACAGATCTTAATTATAGGAAAGTCAATAACGACTGTCTGTTAGATAACGGAACAAATTAACCAATTTAGTCTTACAAATAGCAGAACCTTTAAAAATAATCCCCTGCTCTGCTCACTAAACGCTGATGGAGAAGATTTACAGTAATTATTTTCATTTCTCTTCTAATTAAAGATCTTCTGCAGGATCTCAGTTTTTCAGGGTGAGGCAAATTGCCTGACTTACTTAAGATACTTGCATGTTTCAGATAGGGTAACCTCAGTTATATTGACATACACATATATTGTCACCACAAAGGATATGAACTCCGGAACATTCTCGAACTAACGCTTATATACAGATTAGCAAGCAGATCACCTCACAGAACACCCGCTGGCACGTTACACAAACCCCTCCCAACAGTCTTTCGTCCCTGAAAGATTTACATAAGAAATAACAGAAAATTAAATAATGTGCATGGGACAACAACAACAAAAAGGAATCTACAATAATGTTCAGCTCAGAGTCTGTATCGGAATGGGCTGCACCCACCTTACAGAGCAGTCCCTGCCCAGAACCAGGACTTCTGTAGGCTGTGAACCCTGTCCACTCATTTGGGCAGGGGCTGGCAAGCCCAGCTCCACAAACAACCTTGAAGCTGGCAAAGCTCTCCTTCTGCACGCCTCTGGCTGGGAGGGTGCCTGGGTATTCAGAATTCCCCCAGCTTGGATCATGATGATTTTCTCACTAAGGGCTGGTCTACAATCAAACACTACATTGCAGCCTCTGGCCCAGTCATTGCTTGAGACCACTGGGGCCTGCTCATGTACACTAAGCTGCATCATCACCCTTTGCTGACGAACTAGGTCCAGTCCTCAGACACCTCTCAATCTGCACTGGGGTGCTCCCCTCACATGGGCAGCCAGCTTCTACCACTGGGGGGTGGTACTTTCGGTCAGTACTTTTCCACTGCACTGGCGTTTCATTTCTCACCATGCCAATCCCACCGCTAACACCAGTGTAACATGTGCGGGTTCAAGTTGTAGTGATGAGAAGTGGCCATCATTTGTAGTTCTCAAGTTTCTGGTTTATTGGACAGAGCACGGACTCGTTTCAGCCCTTACAACATCAACAGCATCTCACAGTGAACATCCATAGTGAATCACCCCTCAGGGCTGTGTTCCCTGTATTTAAGCCCTTAGCTAGGCTATCCTGCGCTTGCACCAACCAGTTATATTGACACTATTTAATACTTACATTGAGGATATTACTCTCAATATGAACTTGTATGAGCTCATTTAAATGTAAAAGCTTTACAAATACAGTCGTATTGTGCACACACCTGCACGTCGCAGTTTGTCTTTAGTTTGCAGCAGATGGTGCAGACACGCCCAGGCGTTGACCGACTGAACCGATGCTGGAGTGCAGACGGTTCCCCATTTCGACAGGAAACACTCAACACATCGCTAAAACTGGAAACATTCACAAAATAAAGGACACTGAGACGAAGTCAGTTTAAGAACAGAAAAGGTGCGTGCTTTTGTGTTTTACATCTGTCTCAGCGTTTTTGTATACAAGATACTCGATAAACAACTGGATATACTACCGCATACCGGTTTCCCTGTTGTTCGTTAATATTCTCTGTTGGTGTTAATTTAGTGGACGCGTGTGTCACTCGGCTCTAAGTGAAGTAAATACACAGGCCGTGTCTTTGTGCACCTTGGCTGCTGCAGAGACCTGCCCCTCAGCTGATGGTGAAGACAGGAAGGACAGGTTTGACTGACTGCCATTTGCTGAGGTAACCAGTTTGCCCGAGAGCTGCCGGGACAGACGCACTTAACACCCGCCGCTGCAATACCGTGCCACCCATCTGCCCATACATGCGCCGGTAAGTCTGCCCTCTTTAATCATCGACTGATACTGAACTTTTCAAAAGTTTGGCAGCTCATTTTGTGTAACCCAGCCTATAGAAACCACGTTTGCTTGTTTACTAAACGTAGCCTACTCTACAGTACCGCACCCGTCTGTGAAGAGGTTACATTGAAACCTTTCTTTCTGAAGTGCTGGCCGACCTACAGAATGAGCGCTTTCGTCCACGCTGGGCGGATGATCACTTTCTCTGGCAGAGTCTGCTCGTTATCTCCCCGCAGCCAGAAAAGCGCCGCTTCACGATTGAAAGCTTTTGCGGTTATGCTTAGTTTTGTTTTTGTCACGCCTAAATGTTCTTTACAAAATATAATGTGACGAATGTCGAATAGTTGTAATGTAATGTTTTATAAGTAGATCCAGTAGAGTTGAACTTCGGGAAATCTCATCTGTAAGTTGTTTCAGCTAATCGGAGTATATATGCATGTACTAACTTTATTTTGTAGACTCACGTATATGATCAAAATAAACATTACAATTGGTTCAAAAGTTATATATATTTATTTCTATATAAAGTCTTTATAAGAAAATCATATAACATTGGTTGACAGTGCTTTACCACTGTTCCTTAAACAACCAAATTCATTACCACAGAATTGAGTTTCTGATCTAAACGAAATATGGATGCAGCTTAGTAATGCACTTTTTAATTTATCTTCAATAATATGTTTCATGTACCCTTTTCAAAAAGATTATGAAGCAATACAAAATGTAAACTTTACAAAATATTGAGGATCATGCAGTAAGAATCTCTTGTACTGTTTCCTCTCTGTCTGGTGTTAAGTAATGGATTCATGGCACATCTGGCACACCGAGTCAAGACACTTAAAATAAATCGATGGATCAGCAAATGGTAAGTCTTAAGAGATGTTTATTTTCTGTTATAATTGTATTACTTTAAGGTCCTGTTTCAGAAAGACAAGTGGGATTGCAAATTGCAGAAGTGAATCCACAAATGTGTTTACTTAAATCTGCTCTAATTGTAATTTTTAAAGAGATAATACAATTTTGACACACTGATCTCTTGCATTTTTAAACTGTAAATATTGTTAAAAACAAACCATATAATTACAAAATAGATTTAAGGTTTGTGCTAACTTGAGATCTTGCCACATGGATGTTGTTATGTTGAGCAATTCAGTTACAAAAATAAAAATTTAAACTCATGGCATGTCATCTGCATTGATCACTTTTTGTATTTGTTTCTCTGCTAATTAATTTTAAACTTTTTAAATCCAATTGTCTATGCTTTTCACTTGATCTTTGCTTGAGTCATGCCAACTACTCCAGTGAATACTGTTCATTTAAACCTTCCTCCAGACGATGTGTAAGTAAGTAAGGCAAAGAGTGACTACTCCAAATAGCTATGAACTCAATGCCTCTGCAATGGGCTTCAGAGCAGGGTGTGATGCTGACTGGTTGCCTTTAAGTGTACAAAAACCTTCTGTTCTCTTTGCAAGAAAAAAAGCCAACAGGGTGAAGTGGAACATGACTGAAAGAAATGCAAGTAAGATGTACATTAGCAGGAAAGTGTAGACGATCTAGATAGTGGCTTTAAGATAAGATGTATGTTTATTTTTAAGATATCCTGATTGCAAGTATTTTTAGATATACATATATGGTCTTCTACTCAGTATGTGCTGTTGAATGCAGAAAAGTGCCATGTGAGCTCACAATAACACACGCAGATTGTATATCAAGCACAGTAGCGTTGAAATACAGCAGCAAGTTTATGCATGCAAATAGCCATGGTATCATATTTTCCATATTTCTACAGGAATCCCACATCACAGGGTTTAACCGACTTAATAGCTTTGCTGCTTCTCATGAGAGGGCTGTATCACTTCACTATTCACCCAAATGTCTGCTGCCATTTAGGCCTGGCTAACTGTAGTTGCACAGTGGGTTTATGCCGTGGACTGCAGGTCTCAGAGAGCTAACTTTATGGCAATCATTAAGAATTGTCCAGTTTTTGAATTCCTGATTCCATCTCTGTGCTTCTGTGGCGTTTGCTGTAAGCAGTGCGACCGTGGCAGTGCTGTGCTCTCGCGGCCTGACTGCGTGACGGGACCTCCTGACACTGTCTATAAGAAGCCCTTTCCTCCAACTCAGATGCCACTCACCTCTATGCTAGCAGGTACAATACAGGCAATGGACCTAGTTGTCTTCAAAGAAAAGTATTTTTGTTTGGTTTTGTTTGCATACTTTTGAATGTATTGACTTTTTTACCTCTTCGTTCTCTGATGTTGGCCATATTTACTATTGTTTCAGTTTGCTATGTAGTCTGCATTTATATAAAAATGTATAGCATATTTAAAATGAATTAAAAATGTGTGCCCATGGGTGGGCAGATGTATAGGTTAAGCAGTAAACCAAGATGATATAGAAAGGAAGCATGACATTTATATGGCTTTTGTGGTTCTCTGGCAAGTTTTATTAATGAGACTGTCAAACTAGCAAATGCTCTTTTACATTCCTAGCTTACATTTTCTGTGGAATTCATTAAATGAAAAGAATACCTACTTAACTAACAAATCCAGAACTCGCACAGTGTAAGAGTACTTTCTATTTTCATTCTTCTCTCTCTCTTCCTTTCTTTCATTCTTTCTGTATTGTAAGATTTGTAAGATGTAATTTGTTTCAGGGGAATTCTCCAAACCAGCTGTAATTGGACACTATAGGAGACTATCAGCCACCCCAGAAACTGTGAAGGAAATCCTCATATCGGTCCTTGAGAGCTCGGGGGGGCTGAAGTACAAGCCACTTCCACAGATGTCCCCACCCCGCACCATGCACAGCAGGACCAGCTGTGCACGGGACTGGACTCGCAGCAGCGATGATGACCTCTCTGAAGGCAGTTGGAGTGAAAGTGATGATGGCTACAGTGAGAAAGAGAATGCAGCACTTAAGAAAGAAACCACAACACAGCAGACTTCTTCCCAGTTGGATCCAGATGAAGACTGCTATTATCTCCCAAGGAGCAGCCCAGTCATTTCTCGCAAAAAAAGGTTTGCAGGGCCTAGGCTCATCTCATCACCTGGAGAAAGGTCTGTCTCTCCATCAAAACAGCTGTCAGCTTCTCCACACAGATCCCCCTCTCCGGCATCAGTGGACTCATTTCTGAAGGACAGAAAGACTTGCAACCCCCCCCTTCAGGAAGCCTCTTGCGAGCCTGATAAACCCAGGAGCACCTCACTCTCGGCCAACCTCAACAGGCTTTTCCCCATCGGGATCCAGTTCCCCTTTAAGACTTCAGCATTCGTAGAAGGAGCGAGGCGTTCCCCTGAGGAGGGCTCCAAGCCTCGCTCTCACACCGACTCCTTCATCCACCTTGGTAATTACCTCATGAGTCAAGTATATGACAACAGTTTTCTATTTCTATGATGCATTCGTTAAGTACAGATGAGTTCCAGCTTCAACTTGAATTATTTACTGGTTTTATTCATTTTTGAACACAGTTTTCGCAGATTAAATAGATTGGATGCTGGGATTATGGGACAGGTTAGGAAGGAAGTTATTTCTTGTTTGTTAGTTGTTGTCAAATTAAATTGAAGTGTTTTTTTGTTTTTTTTTCTTCCTCTGTTGTGTTTAACAAACCTACAATGACTTGAATATTTCAGAATGTTGTCATGTCTCTTTTCAGTTAGCTTGTTTTTGTTCAGTTAACTGCTTTTGGACTGCAGTGTCTGATCATCCTGATTTGAAGCCGGTCTGGCATTGTGGCATTGCCCTCTTTAATGAACTATGCCCCTCCCTTGCCCATTTGGAGGAAACCCAGGAAACTGCTGCTTCCTACAGTCCTCATGTACAGCAGTCTCTGTCCCTGGAGAAAGGATTGCTGCACACGTATCCCCACAATGATTTCATCACTTCCCCTCTGGCGATGTGCATCTCTTCCGCTTACTATATGTGAAAGTGGTCACGAAACTCACGCAGAACCCAACCTGGTTTAAGCACCTAAAGAGTTGTGAAGCCACTAACCCTGAGTGATCTGTGTGACTTACATACTTAATTAATAACTTTGTGTAATACTATGACACAATGCTGTTAAATGAAGGAACTGTTTGAGTACATTTAGTTACATAAACTATTTTGAGGTTCTGCTTAAATGAGCCACATAAAAAGGAAATCTAGGATTGCATGAAAATATTGTTCTGAACCCATGAGAAAAAAATGAATTACTGTGGCTTCTTTCACAGGTGTATTCCTGTGTGCACTTACTTTACTACATAACACTACTTTACTACAGGTGTATTCATTTTACACCTGGAAGTGTTTAGGGGGACGTTATCTTTAGGAATTGTGACATTCTGGCCATAGTAAGTAAAAATAAACAATCAATAATTTGCCTGTTGTGACAGTTTCAGTTTGCTCAGCTTCTGTATTTTCAGTCACAGTCATTTGATTTCACATGGTAAACAAGCCATAAATGGGGGAACAATGGAGCGTTTTTGTAAACTTGCACATTTCTGTTTTTCTTTCAGAAGTCACTGGGGTTTACACTGCAGGGTGTGAGAATCGCAGAGGCGCTGTTGAAACTGACCCTTTCTCTCTGTTTCAGCATCTTGGAAGGATGCTGCTGATGTGAGCAAAGAACCTCTCAATTTTGCCAGCTCCCCTGATGACATTCTAAAGGCAAGCAGTGATCTTGACAAGGTGAGACAATGGCTTTCTGTATTACTATTGTCACATTCACTCACCTCCTGAGAGCTTAGATTAGGAATCTTCTTAAGATTCAATACAAGGTGTGACATTGACTCTAGTATCTAAAAATTATGTTGATAAATAATTTTCATCATTATGCGTCAAAACGCAGACTGGACAAAAAGCAAAAGTCTGGCAAGGTTTCCTATAAACGGGTGTGTGTTTGGCCCACAGGAGAACGCCCACTTCATCATTGTGGACATGGTGCTGTCTGCGCTGGAGAGCGTGAAGTGGGCAGTGCAGAGTCACAGGGCTGGGGAGGCTGCAGGAGGGCAGCCAGGCTCTCCCTCGGGGCTGCAGGATGAGGAGCACAACAGCAGCGGTTCCCTCTCCAAGAAGCACTCGGAGTCTGTGGCTTCCTCGGACAGTGGCTATGAAGGTAGTTATTATGGGGGATACAATGGACAGAAATACTTGCACATTAAATCCTCACTACTAAATTCACAAGAGAAGATAACTATAATATTTCAGTTTAAACATTTGCATTATGTTTTATTCCTATATATATTACTAATATACTGATGGATTGAGTTGTTTTACCCTCTTTTTGTAGGGTATCCTGCAACACAGTCCGAAGCCTTTCTTTACTCTCCTGTCTCTGTCCCCCACGTTCAAAAGGAGCCAGAGGATAATGCACCGTACCCAAGTAGGTCACCCGTTTTCATTTGTTTTGGCCAACACTGATCACAATCTTTCAACGAAGGGGACGATCACATCACTCCATTTAGCGTGGACTATAAATGAAGACATAACTAATTTCAATCATGAAAATAGTGTCTATCGCACTCTGTGGCTTTGAAACAAGTCACACTTCAGGGTTATGTGCCTCTTTGAGGGCCCTTGGTTGAAGTTTGCTGATGTCAGTGAAAGCTACAGAGAGCAGTTAATAGAAAATAACTCTGAGGTCTGTATATTCTGTAGTTTTCAGTAACTTTTTTTCTCAGAATGTTTGGTGCCTTTTTCACACACTACAGTATCTTGATAATGACTTTTTGGATGTGCTGCTAGTCTGATACTTCTTTGCAGGCATCAATTGATGATATCCAGTGAAACTTGTCGTATTTGAGGTCATGATCACCTCCACTCTTTCTTTTCTAGATTTAAGTAAGTTCGAGAGAAACACACTCGCCCCAGACCTTGGCACAAGTTCTTCCTTGAGGAGGTATACATTTCATTACTACTCATTTCAGTTAATTAAACTTTCTCTTTTATGTGTATTTTTAACTACAGTGTCTTTTGTGTGTTTTACAATGTCACAGATGGAAAATATGGAACTGGAACTATGTATAAAGAATGAGTAAGAAAACCATATTAAATCATTAGCTGAATATATACTGAACAACTATAATCTACTTAGATTACTTGGTTAACTTATGTTTATGAGCATCTCTAACTATCTGGAGCTGACTTCAGCAGTAGCTCTTCCACACATAAAATATTATTAATAATAATAAGTTAAATGGGAGAAGATTGTGATTTATGTCTTGACTTGTTTTCTTGTAGTCCCTCCATAGCCCCCACAAGCCCCTTCACAGCAGAAGTGCTAGCTCAGCAGCTGGTGACCGTGTTCCGGAAGCAATGGTTACACTTGGAGAGGCAGCCGCGCAGCTCCTCCAGCCCGGGCCCAGCACTGCAGGAAGTGAGTATTCACTGTGGTCTCATCACCCACATACTGTCTGACCTTGGTAGGCTGGCTACAGAAAGCAGCGGTGTCGACTAAACTGAATTAGTTTGGTGATAGTCAGGGGGAAATTATTTTAAGAAGGGAAAAAATAATGAGCAGAGACTAGCGGAACCATGTCAAGTGGTGTTGTTGTCAAATAGCCTGGACTTTAGCTCCATTCAAATGCTGCTGCTTATTTGCACCAGACACATGCTGTTGACTGGGAACCAATGTTTGGGTGTACATCAGTTTTATTTTAATTACACTTTACTGTGATGCTTGAAAGAATAGAAATATATATTTGCAAATTCAAGTTGATGACAAACCTATCCAGATCACCTAGGCTTAATGCTTATATTAGCCATTTCCCTGTATCCAATCTAGGCCTGTTGCTGACTAAGCCCTACATGGTTGTGTTCAGTTTTTCCAGAGCGAAGCAGGCATGCCAGCGGAGTGCAGCGTCTCTCTGGCAGAGGAGATTAAACTGAGGTCCCGAATGCGTGGCACCTTGATCTGGGCTCCTCCTCGCTTTCAGATCATCTTTAACATTCACCCTCCACAGAAGTGAGTTTGCAGGGTTTTTTAAGAATGGGGAATACGGCTGGTTTCTAAGTCTTGACGTAGTCTTATATGTGACCAAACCAAAAGGGGACTTCCTAATACAATGCCAAGGTGCTGTATTTCATGGCACAGAATTGTTTCAGCTTGTCTTATTCATGTTATGTCAACAGGACATATGAGACAATAAAACTGAACATTTTAATGGAAATGCTCATTGTGGGCTTCTGTGTGATCTAAACAATAGTAGAATTGGTAATTTCTTAATATTGGCTGTTGAATGCATATTTAACAATATAATTGCTGTTTAGACCTGAATGGAAAATGCCAGAGTGTGTCTCACAGCCTCTGGTTTGTGTCCCTCCAGGCGCAGTGTTGTTGTAGCATCTCAGCACTACCTCTGCGCCGGCTGTGGCACCGAAGTGGAACCGAGTGAGTATCATTCCAGCCAAGTGCTCAGAGCAGTACTGACGAGTGGTTTTCACAGTGGGGACCAGACCTTAGTAAATTAAAAAGGAACATGTGCCATATTTACAAGCAACAAACAGTCCTTTAATGCACTGTGGTATTTGGGGATTTGAAAAAGATTAACAAGTTGAGACGGCCATTAAAACAAAATTACAGTATGAGGCCTGACCTTAAGTCATTCATATTAGTACTTTCTGAAAATAGAGAAAACCTTACTCCCAATTAGATTGTTGCTTATATATTTTGTATCCTTTATTTAAATACACCCATTCAAGTTCCCAGAAGGAGGAGGGTTAATGTTTCTGAACCCAATCTAGACCTATCTAACTATGTTCCATCCCAATGACTGTGTTTTCAAACAGAGTATATTAAGAAACTGCGCTACTGTGAATACCTGGGGAAGTACTTCTGTGACTGCTGCCACAGTGACTCGGAGTCTTCCATCCCCGGGCACATAGTGATGAAGTGGGACTTCAGCAAATACCCAGTCTGTAACTTTTCCAAACAGCTCCTGGACAGCATATGGCACAACCCACTCTTCAATGTGTCTTGTATTAATAAAGCACTGTACAGCAAAGCAAAGGAGCTGGACAGGTTCAGGGTAAGTGCTTATTAGCAATAAGCCAATTAATCTTTGGTATTCTGGAAACACAGGGTCTTATAATCGTTTTGAATCAGTTTTAGGAATAATACAACGGCATTTCTGTGTTTCAGACCACTTCAGTAAAGTCATGAATGTAACAGTTCGTGACCTAGGGTTCACATACAGCCCCAGTTTAATAACGTGCTCTTGCGCCACATTCCTGTTTATTTCTTTATTCTACTTTTCACAGGAACTTCAAGAACAATTGTTAAGCATTAAGAAACTGCTGGCAACTTGCAGATTATCAAAAAGGTAAATTACTTTTTATCCTAATTGTTTATTCCAAGAAGCTCCTCCTTTCCAAGGTCTTTATTTTTGTTACCATCCGTAAATCAAATGCATTGAGTTATCCTTAGATTAAGGAAGTGTGCTGTTTGCTTTGGCTAAGTTTCATGTCTTCCAGATTAAACTGATTCTGAGGGCATGATAAAAAACTAAAAACAAGCACAACCACTGAAATTTACACTGTACACACTCACTGTACACACTGTACTGTAATAATCTTACTCTGGAAGCTGTGTTTAAAAGCGGTCACTTTAATGAGGTTATTTTAGGAGTGTGATTTTGTATTCTCTGATTAAATCTATTTCAATTTTTCTCCCTAAGCGTGATGTGCTATGGTTAAGTGTTCTTTTGTGCATTAATATTATTCTTGAGTGGGATTGTAGCTTATAATGGCTCGACTTGTTGATCTCAGTGTCCTGCAGGAGATTGAGCAGCTTCCAGAGCACCTGACTCACGAACAGCATCTCTTCTCTTTGGAAGACCTGGTGAATATCAAGCGTGGCCTGCTACAGACCCAGGCCAGAGCGCTGCTGAAACTGGCGTCTGCTCATGTGGAGATCTGTGAGGTAATTAGCTATTCCAGTAACAGTGGGGAAAATAAAAATGAATTTCATTAACCTGTCATACTAACTTTTCTTTGAAAATGTCTTTACGATACATTTTTTTGATTAGGTCATTTTTTCCAAGATGCAAGTCACATGTCACTTTAACTGTGATTTCAAACAGTTTCTCTTTTCTTGCTGAAGATTTTTTATCATTTCCTGTCAGGCCTATTACAGAACTGTGATCTTAGACCTCTGCAGCTGTGTGTCTGTAAGATCTGCACATGCTTGTGCTATTTTAAGAGCAATTTTGTTAAATTCTTAATAAGCTATTTTTCTCCCTAGCTGTGCCTCGCCAAGGGGTTTATCTGTGAATTTTGCAAGAGCAAAGAAGTGCTCTTTCCCTTCCAGAGAGAAACTTGTAAACGCTGTGAAGGTAAGAGTTAAGCAATGAGGAAGAATGTTTTGAATGTTTGGCAATTCTTAATTTGATGTATTTAAATGCATGGAAATTTAAAAGTGCTTCTCAAAAGTATACAACATAAATAAATATCCAGGCCACATAAAGACTATGCAGTATTTTTCTGCAACCATTTACAAATAGTGCATGTGATTTAATATACCCAAAATAGACGATCCTTTTCATAGTTGTAACAGAATCTGCTGACCAAGCAGGACTTCAGATCTCTAACATAGTCTCTGGTTACACTGGTGCACTATCAGAGAGTCTACCTACTAACCAAGTAGGAAAGCAGGGTCATGCGCAGTACACCAGAGATACTAACAGAAATGCAAATGTGTCAATGGCGCTTTGTGTATTAGTCATTTCATTAGGTTGAATAATGTCACTGTTTTTAAAAAGGAATTTAAGTGAAACATGCCCTGAACAATAGGAGCTATCTAAAGTCCTCAGCACATGTGACCAGAATCGCCTGGAGCACAGTCAGGGACATATATGCAGTGTAACTGACCTAGGATTTTTTTCCCCAGAATGCAAAGCATGCTTCCACAAGTACTGTTTCAAAGAGGAAGACTGTCCTAAATGTATACGGATACAGACTCGGAGGAAACTGAAGGACTCTTTCTCTCTGGACGTTAAATAACCCACAATCCAACATGAAAGTCTTCAGGGATGTATGAAAGCTATCCAATTAGTAATGATGAGGAGCATCTTGTTTGTGTAGTAATGCTCCTCATTTTAAACGCATTATGACATCCAACCAGGATTTAAAAATATCTAGTTTTGCCTTTGTATTTTCTGGTTGAATTGCAATTAATTTACAATGAAAATGTATTCCGAATACTGAGTATTCTGAAAGAATGTGGAATGCATTGTGCATCTAATTCTCTAGCAGTGTTATTGCTGCTTTATGTTGTTTTAAACTGTGTAAAATCTTATTAAAGGAACCACTTAATTTGAAATATTTCTTGATAATAAAAAAAGTAACAAATTACACAACTTTCCCATTGAATCTGTTGTTATTAATGTATTTGCACTGAATGGAAACTGATAATACCCACATATGTATGTTTTGTGTTTTGCTTAACCCAATGTCAATGCATTGATCCACAAGATAAAGGTTTTGTATAGATGGAGACATGGATCTTGCATTAAATTAAACCTTCCTCTTTTTAGAACATCATGCGTCAGTGTGTGGGTCCTATGTGTTTCCATTCATTGTTATTTGTACCTTGCACCTTGTAAGTTTATGGATGTGCATCTGTTTTCTCTTCCTTTTAGCACTGAAGACATTTTAAAAAGAGGAAGTTATTTTTTGATGTCAGTGTTGTGGCATAGAATTAGTATGATCTGGGGGAGATGGGTGGCATTGTTGGTAATTTTAATGTTTGAGAATATAGTATAGTTTCATTGTAAGTCTGTGGGTGATTTTGTGCATTTTAGTCACCTAAAACAACCCCAGAGACCACACTAGAAGCATTTCATACTGGAAATGTATGATGATCTATAAGTAATGAGAATGCTTAATGTTTTTTAAAGTGTCTTGGTCTAATTACTGTAGCATTCAACCAAGCATGGTCATTACAGGCCACATTTTCATACAGGACTAGTCTTATTCTAAATACCAACGCTACGTTATGCCATTTTCCAATGAGAAGCACAGAATCACAAGCATATGATGTCTCGCAAGTCTCGAAAGTCTCAGTGTAAAAGTTGTCAAAACGATTACATTTTATTTGGACAAAAATCTTCAAACAGTAAAACTGAAAAAATAGGGTATGGCAAACAATCAAAGGTGACCAGAGATGTTGCCAGGAGGGGGAAGTACTAAGAACAAATATTGCTACTCTCTGTAGTTTAAGGCTCTTCAAATGAATGCATACAAGAAAATATATTTTTTCAGATCGAATATATGTCAGTTTTGTGTTATCTCCACTAGGTGGTGATGTAGGGAAACAAAACCCAAGTTTATTCTTTTATCGTCTGGGGCTTTGTCAGGTGATTATTGTTTTAGATGCCTGCAGCCGACCACATTGTGTCATTAGTCTGCAGGTGAGAACATGCAGTCTGGTTCTCTTGCAGGACATTTATTAACATTATTAGTCTGAATAATATTTTAAATTCTAGTTATTATCTGTAGATACATTGTCTGCAAGTGACAGTACGTTTTGCATGATATATTACTGGATATGTATTGTTATGGTAGTCTGCGGGTTCATATCAGTGATAATTTGTAATCAAAGTAGTAGTACTACACTATAGAAGTAGTGTGTATCGGTAATAGTACGTAAAATGTAAGTAGATTTAGTATCTATAGTAATATAGCAGGTATGTTCAAGTTCATGATAGAATGAAGTATTCATATTATTCTTCAAACAATGGAAATAGTCCATAGAGTAAATAATTTTTTACATCATCTTAATACAAAAAGTATATATAGATAGACGGCAGACAAATGCTACATTTAATTTAAAAACTAAAGTCTTCACTGGAATCTCAAAGTAGCAGTAATTGGTTCAGCTGATTTGTTTAAAATAACAGGTAATTAACACTGCTCTTATCCAAAGTTTCCACACCCCATGTCTTAACTCAGTTGAAACAACTAAACTTGAATCTGTGCTCGGCATACTCTGAAAAAAATATAATTAATAAATAATTATGGTTTAATGTCCAGTATTTATTAAACTAAATGAATCTCCAAGTATGAGATGTATGAATACATTAAACTACAGCTGTATTATAGATTATTTTAAACGTCTGTTAAGATATGGGCAGACCATAAGGAAAGCAATAGAACTAAAACAAAATGCTGATTAGAGTGCTTTGCAGAGTATACCCTTGCCCACACATGGGTCTTGAGCAGGTCCCATAGCGCTCGTTATCTTGACACCTTTGCAAAGCTCAAATCCTTTATCTTCACCTTTTCAGAGTTTCCTGTTCAGTGCTCGACTCTTGCAGGGCTCAGCTGGCTGCTCTCTGTTCAGTCTGACATCTGCCAGCTTTTATTCTACTTAGAACCACATCTTCAGTCATAATTACAAAAGATTGTTAATTATTTTTGCAACCCTACAGATTTCTGAATTCACACATTTGCTGCTGTTGTGATCATAAAAAGACTCCAAAAACAACAGTGTGAATTTGTAATTTATGCACATGCATTGAAAACTTACAATTGTCACCCACTAGTGAAAACATTAGATTACACAATTGTAGAAGTATTAATAATACTGATGTAATTCAGGTTGGCGGAAATTGTATATGGTTAGGGTGTAATGGGGAAAAAACTATGTAATGTATAGTTCCAAATTAAAGAAGATTGGGGAAAACAAAAAACAAACGACCTAAAAAATACCTGCAAAAAAGTTATACTAAACAGTGTTGTGCCTACATGAGCGGAAATGACATGCTGTTCTGAGGAAAGTCAAAGGAAGTACAGATTTCTCTTAAGTTAAAACTTCTGAAATCTCTAAAGCAAATGTTAAACTTCCCGCAGTGTTTTAATGAGGCTTAAGAAAATAAACCCTCAAGGTAAACCCACTGTCAGAACCCAGCAGCATCTATCTGTAATAACTGCCTTTCACACACAACCGCCTGGGGCTGCTGGGAGTTCTCAAAGAGACGTATCCCATAAACCCAATACATATTATTGCCATAAACGTAGAAAACAGACTTTTGTATACAAATACTTTGCACACTTCTGTTTAAAAAGAGAAGAAGAACTGTCTCGTCTAGTATGACTTCCTAATTATGATCTTATCTAAACAATTTATTTATAAAAACATGATTTTTTTTTATTTCTTGGACGACACAATGAAATGATGGATGATCCCTCTGAAGCTCGTGTGCTATAAAGCTGACACTATTTCATCAACAAATATACGCATTTGCCACAATTTTCTATTCATTCAAACAACACATTACCACATACAGCGAAAGGGCTCGTATCTGGTATGAAGGCATTTTTCCCCCTGCTTTTTTTCTCTGCTATGAAGAGGACTCTCCGTAGAGGACCTGGACGAGGTTAGTGGTCTGAGTGCTGAACTTCTTGTAGCAGGATGGAGAGCAGGCAGAGAAGAGGAAGGGCAGTTTTCGGACTCCAAATATCTTCTCACAGGGCCTGATCAGCTTTAGTCCAGGACCAGACATGGGTCCTTGGCAGCAGTCACAAACTCGCACACTAATGAGGCAATTAAATTAATTAATTGATGAAAAAGATATCAAACATACAAAAAGGTACAGTGAAAATTGTACTTATTTGAATAGATTTTTAAACCTATATTTAACTTTTTTGGAAGTTAACATGATTGTCTTGTTTTCCTATTGGACCAGGCTACTGCAGTGGCCCGATTGGTATTGCTACCGGATAAAACTGCAATCACAATCAATCACAGCAATTCAAGAGTAAGAAGAGGTGAGTCACATGATCAAAAGTATTGATCTTTTAAGAATTAGCAAGTGGCTGGGAGAAAGTGGACAAGGATGGAATATATCCTTAGAAAGGTTACAGTGCTTACTTATTTAAGTCTTGCTGAATGTCACTGGGCAGGCTGCTGTGGCGCCGGTGGCTGGTGAAGAGAGTGAGGGCTGCCAGGTGGCTGAGCCTCTGGGGCTGGTTCTGAGTGCTCTCTGCCCAGAAGTACGGGTGCATGTAGTTATTGGTGACTCTCAGCTGCTTCAAGGTGAGCCTCAGGGCCCCACAGGGTAGGGCGGCCAGTTGATTCCCCTCCACGTTCAGATACTCAAGGGCCCTGCAGTTGAAAAGGTGAATTGAACTGAATTTTAAGAACAGAACATATGACAAGGGCAGTTAAACCACAGAGAGGACAAAGGGGAACAAGTCATAAATAAAATACCCAGTTCTTTAACTTATTATAAGCACGGTGAAAGCTTTACAGTTTAGCATTGACTACCGTACAAAGCCATCAAAGCTGAGAGACAGGAAGAGAAACATCCTTGTGTGTCACCAAACATTTCTAAAGCATTGTACACAATCACCACTGCCACAGGGACAATGTTATCATCCTCCCTAAAAAAGAACAACTAGTCTTATACTAGTTGTACCAGCAAATACAGTGTCTGAGAGCATTATATATATGCATCATCCTTGTAGATCGATTCTGACCTGGCGCTCTTGAAAAATATGTATTTGTTTAGCAGAAAAAATAGGGGAGAGACTCGTGGTTGCACTGGACTGACTGCATCCCTGCGCACCGCTGACTGGAGCAGGGACATGGCAGTGCAGGAGTTCTACGTCTTAGAAAGCTTTGCCCAATGTAATGGCAATGCCACATATAGAGCACATAGCAGTGGCACTGTTGCTCCATAAACAGGACTGCAAAAAATGGTACTGTTATCATCAAAGGCCTTTTCTACCTAGTGTTATGTAAACCCTTCAGCACATGTGGGTAAATTCAGTCTCATGCAGCCAATTAATTGACATTCTGCATTTGCACAACATTATTTCCCCATTTCACTTCCTCTCCTTCAGCTCTGAGAAGTCTTTTGCTTAAACAATTACTTGGTATGTATACCTTATACCGAAAGCAGCACAAACAACATGGTGTTTTGTCACTGTCCAGCAGGGTTTAATAGGTCTCTATAAATACCCCAGTTTAAGACTTGGTTTAAATTGCTCCAAACAGAAAAACAATGAGAGCCATGTGAATATTTGGAGCACAGGTGAACTGAAAACCAGAACACATAATCCAAGCAAATAAAAGATACTTTTTTCTTATTGGGATGATCTATTACTGCCAGCAACCACCCCTTACCGAATAATCTAACACTGTTATTCTTATCTCTGGGCCACCTCAAAGGTTTTTACATATAAACTGTCAATGGTTTAATTACTGCACTGTAAATAAACACAATCTTATGTAAACCTGGCTGTGGCTTCTTTCTTGTTCCACTCCACTTATTCAAAACTCTTTAGACAAGTTTTAATCTATATTGCATTGTTATACTTCATTACAGAAACAGTTATTTTCTTTGGAGCCACAAACATTACCTCAGATTCTTTATGTCATTGGGGACAGAAGAAATCAAATTGTAGGAGATGTCCAGAAACTGCAGGCATGGTAAAAGGAACAACCTGCAACAATAAGAAACCAACAGATGCATTTGTATTTAAAGTATTTTGCTTTTTGATGATTTCACTTGTTTAAAAGTGTTATTACAAATACTAATTGTCTGTTTTTACCTGTGATGTCGCTAATAAATGTGAGAAATCCAGACTCTTACCCAAGAGGAAGACAGGACACCAGGCAGAACGACATCACAAAGGTCTTCAGTCGGGAGAGTTTGTGTATGCCAGTTGGGATCTCTTTAATGGGATTGTCCCTTAGTTTTAATACCTCTAAGTAAGGTAAGTCATATACCTGAGAAAGTTTGAAAGAGAGTTATGCTATTTTTAATTTTTTGATAGCTTTTATTGTCTTCTGTTTTATTTTCTATTAGATGTAATATTTCCCACATAATTATTAGAAAAAACAGACAAACAAACAAAAACAACAACAACAATAATACTTATTGTCCATCCATTCAATGGCCAATAATTTCTGATTGAGCCTCTTCAGGCGCAATGTTTTAGGCCAGCTTGGTATTGTTGTTCAGAGGCGTCAATAGCAAGTCAAGGGTGTTTGCTATGTTGACATAGACTTTAGTTCCTAATGTTTCCAGGAAGTAGTTTCATGAACGTCTTGTATGTATTCATCTCGCCCAGTAAGCCATGGGTAAAAACACACACAACCCAAGATCTCACCTCAGCAGGAAAGATGCTCAGATCATTAAAGGACAGGTTTAAATACAGCAACGTTTGTGCCAATGGTGTCAGGTCAGGAACTCGAGCTATGAAATGGGCCTGGAAGAGAAAGGGAATAGTATAATTAGTATTCTAAAAGACTAATTAAAGGAGCATCATTTGTCTTTTTCTTTGACCTATTTAGTTTCCAATTGGTTCCGTTTCATATCCCATTGACTTAAATTATCCATTTCCTTTTCTATTTGTATTGTTTACACTATCTATCTACTGCAGGTAAAATGCAGTCGCTTGTACAGGGGAAATAGTGATGCGATCGATAAAATATTAGATCAAGTAAAACGTTAAACACATAGAAAAAGACTTACAAAAAAACGAATAACAAGAGTATAAACCATTACAATTTACTGTTATTCTCAATAGCAATTAATGTCAACTACTGAAAGGGAAGGGTGTCTAATATTAACACATTTCAAAAGCCGAGGGGTTAGTAAACAAATTGCCATAAATGGAGATTTGCAAGGCGCAGGAAAAGAGAAGTAAGGCCATTTTCAGTTGTCTTTGGATTGGTCTCAGAGGGCTGTATAATATTTTACTTTAGGTCTTTATCACTGACTGGCACTTATTCTCTCAGACAGTCAGACTATACATGACTTCAAAGCAGAGACGAGTGCTTGTTTGTCCTTCGATGACTTCCTCTTTCTATAGCACTGCACAGTGTTTGTTTGGGGTTTTACATTTCTGTTGTTATCGTTTCTGCACTGCGAGGGCTGCTCCCATTTATTAAATCATGATGAATCAGTCTTATGTAACAGCGCTGTACAACAGAACTAGACTTAAGTTGCTCAGGTATGTTACATTACCTGCAGACCTGGCCATAATATCTCACAATATATGAACAGTATAAACACACAGTACACAAGAGAGTGCCATATTAGATTATGCTGAAGGTTATGGGAACTTAATGCTTGTGGCTAGCAAAGCTGTTGTGGATGTGGCACTCATGCCCTTTCAGGTGGTCTCTTCAGCTCGAGCTGTTTGCTCTGTGGGCTAGTTGTGACAGAAGAGGTGGGAGTCCACACAGTGTACATTTCAGAGGATGAGGGGTCGGGCCACTTTCACGATCAGTTAGGCTATATTCTGCCTGCACTCAATATTGATTTTAATAAGTTCATAAGCCAATTACAATATAGAGGGATATAGATCATTCCAAATTGAACGTCTTCACCTTCAGACTCAGCAGAAGCCCTCCTTGCACCAGGCAGTCCAATATCGCCAGCTCTGAGGGGGATATACCGCCATGTTGCTTGTCTTGCAGAAAGGGAGACTGGCTGCAGCGAAAGCCCTGAAAATACCGCGTGGTAACAGAGTTCAGAAGGATTTCTGATCCTAGAGGGAAGAACAACAGAAAGACAACAATCTTTACTATCCCTGACGTCATTCAAGCATTGCTTTTTCCATCTGCAGCCCAAACCACATAATCTTACACATTTAACTGTTTACTCACGCAATAGTAGTCCAGGTAGTGCTAAATGATTAGGTTAAATGTTTTGTATTGAGGGTCACAGAGAGCATTTATTCTTGGGTAAAAAATGTTGCGTTCTGTTCACCATACTGGCTTTCTGAATAGCTGCAGATGATTGAAGTCATTAAAGAAAACTTGGAAAATGCTAATATGCATAACTTTTACTTTCTGCTATTACTTGCCAGGATACTCCAGTGAGGTGGTCTGATGAGCCTGTCTGTCCCCAGGCATGAGCCCCCCACTGGAGTCATGCTCAGTCTGGGACACGGGCTCCTCCTCAGGGCCGGCCTGGGCCCGTGCATGCTCCCGGATCAAAGCTGCTATTTCTTCATGAATGAATACACGCAAAGAGAAGAAATGAAAAACACAGCCTGTAATTATGCTTGTCCTCACATAGAGAATATGCTTAAAATCACTCAGTATTGTCAAAATTTGAATATATGTAGAATCTGAATGAATATGAAGAAGTAAAACTGGCAATATCAAATTAATTTAAAACATAAATAAAAAGAAGCTTTGCCCTGGTGTTTATTGGCAATTGATGAAATCATACACGTTTGGCCTAGTACAACTCAAATGGATTAACTACAGTGTAAAAACATCATATTAGTAAAAATCACCATAAATGATCTGTTTCTGGGGTTTCCTCGATGTAGCCACTGGCACCGACTCACTGGACAGCACATGGGTAGAGATTTCCGATTGCCTCCCTCTGTGGAGCTCAGCTAAAAAGAGCTCTATCAGTTTTTTGTAGTTGTGGCGGGAAAGAACAAGCTGCTTCAGACGTTCCCTGTAAAGCCTTGGGCAGGAAGAGGGATCCTCCAAGAAATCATTCAAGGTAAACTCTGGCAGAGAATAGAAATGAGGGTCTTCCTGTAGCACCCCCAGGAGATGCACCCTTTGCCAGGTCCGAGGAGGTCTGCGAGGGAAGTGGTCAGGTCCTTTAGGAATTACAATCATTTTATTCCCTGGACTGGGAACAGCCTGCCAACCCGTCTCAGAGTACTGTGCACTTGTAGGAGTACAAGCTAGCACCCTTTCTATTTGGTCATCTTTAGTAACTTTTCTTTGAATAGGAGCCAGTGGATCACAGAAGGATGCTGAAAAACAAGAGAGGGGACAGCGAGATGGCTTTTTAGATTAATGAATCATGATACAAAATTTGGTATCACCTCTTGCTTCAAATAATATACATGCGCATATATATATATATATATATATATATATATATACATATATATATATGTGTGTGTGTGTGTGTGTGTGTGTGTCAGATTGTTCATTTATTCTATGAGATTTTGACTGTTTAATAACCACCATATTTCATTATTGTGTTAGAGCCATCCTACTACACATTACATAACTTGTCTAATGGTGTAATCTAAGCAGCATTCTGATCCCAACATGTTTTGAATGAAATGCATGTGCCAGTGGCAGTGGTTAACAAGTGAAAAAGTTGTTAGCTTGAAGTTTTTTTAGTTCCTACAGAGTGTGCAGAATAAGTCATTCATCTTAGCAATGGCGTCCTCATTCAGTCATTCATTCATTAATTCATTCATCTTGACAATGGGGTCCTCATTCATTCATCAATTCATCCTGGCCCTCAAAAACCCCCAGACCTCACCCAGGGACGTAGCGGGGGGAAGCGGAACTGAAGGCCGGAGTGCTGGCAGGGTCTTGGGTGGTAAAGGCCTGCGGAGGAGCTTAGTGTCTTCAGACATCCTGAATGTGTCTGCATGTAGTGTTCATGTCCTAGGAAAGACAACAGCTACTGCACAAAGAGTAGATAATAATAATAATAATAATAATAATAATAATAATAATAATAATAATAATTAGTTATTTCTTAGCAGATGCACTTATGGTGCGACGTACAAAACAAAATCTTTACCATAATATGAGCAAAACTGGATGAGCCTAAAGACTCAACAATGTATTATTGATATTATTATTATTGCTACTACTACTATATATATATTTTTATATAGTGCACTTCATGACACTCATGTTTCTAACAACTGGTGATTATTTAGCAGTCAAATATTATTTTCTTAATTTTACTGAAATATACACACATAAATAATTACAAGCTGCAAGTTTCTGTTTCTGATTATATTATCAGAGGAAATGTACGAATAAGAAATAATACCTATGACTCCTTCACAGTTAAATTGGCAATCCCGTCATTGATCAGAAGCGAGAAATCACACTTGCCAAATTGCCTAATACGTTTTTTAACGAGATTTGTGAAGTATTTCATTCTCTAACAAGCTGACATTTGTTGTGAATCGGACTATGTGTACTACAGCCAACACAGTGCCGTGTGCATCAATCTTATCCGAGGCTATTCCAGGGCCCGTTCACTATATGTTAAGTACATGTATACATTTCACATTAAAACAGGCTCTCACGGAGAAATACGGATTGTTTATATCAGCCAATCGTGGGTTATGTATAAGTTGTATAAGTTCACTTTTCCGAGCTGGTTTATGCTGCACAAGCTGTATAAGAGGTTGATCTGAACTTACGACGCGGCTCTTGTTGTCCGGCAGGATCCTGGTGTCCGGGGAGACGACCCTGGCAACGGCGCGCAGTGCAGTGCGCTCTGTGCTCATGGCCTGGCTGGTGTTGAGAAATGCACGTCTAAACTGCAGACATCTATTACTGCAATCCAAAAATACAAAAATCACTCGTTATTTTAAAAGATATAGTTTTCGAAACTACAACGAAATGCATGGCAACATCTACATACACCGATCAGCCATAACATTATGACCACTGACAGGTGAAGTGAATAACACTGATAATCTCGTTATCATGGCACCTGTCAGTGGGTGGGATATATTAGGCAGCAAGTGAACATTTTGTCCTCAAAGTTGATGTGTTAGAAGCAGGAAAAGTGGGCAAGCGTAAGGATCTGAGCGACTTTGACAAGGGCCAAATTGTGATGGCTAGACGACTGGGTCAGAGCATCTCCAAAACTGCAGCTCTTGTGGGGTGTTCCCGGTCTGCAGTGGTCAGTACCTATCAAAAGTGCTCCAAAGAAGGTGGCCTGGTCTGATGAATCACGAGTTCAAGGTGTTGACTTGGCCTCCAAATTCCCCAGATCTCAATCCAATCGAGCATCTGTGGGATGTGCTGGACAAACGAGTCCGATCCATGGAGGCCCCACCTCGCAACTTACAGGACTTAAAGGATCTGCTGCTAATGTCTTGGTGCCAGAGACCACAGCACACCTTCAGAGGTCTAGTGGAGTCCATGCCTTGACAGGTCAGGGCTGTTCTGGCGGCAAAAGGGGGACCTACACAATATTAGGCAGGTGGTCATAATGTTATAGCTGATCGGTGTATTTTGCAATGCGTTTCACATTTGTTGAGATTCTCAACACTTCATAATAATTTTCCATCTTTGGTCTATGTTTTCTAAATGCAAATATTAAGATTAATTAATAAAAATTCAATCAATGCGTTATTTGACGTATACAGATTTATTTTAAAGACTTCTGCTTATCTAATCATTTAATAAACACTGATGCACTGAAACTTAATTTAAATGGAGCAAACAATGTATTAAAACTAAAAATCGAATTGGTTCTTCAATGTATTGGTGAGTGCACTGTGATGTTCACTTAATTCCCAATAAGATTGCCTTGTCTAGGACCCTGGCATGTTACAGTACATTTAAATACAGTTATCAACCCCATACCACATACATTTACAGTATACAGACTTCATAGTAGAGTCTCCTTAATGCTTTATCACAATCATAATAGGAAATGGTCATAAGTTGATGTTTGGATTTGTAGTGTTAATGCTGTAGTACAAGCAGCAACAGCAACAGACGCAAACACTTTGTCACCCTTAGTTCAACATACACATTTTAACCATTAACAGGAATTTGTATCAAATCTATAAATAAAATGTATTAAAAAGTTATCTCTCAGAATTTTCTCATGCCAGTAATATCAGATTACTTAGTCTAGCGGTAGGGTAATAAAAAGGTTATTCCAATTGTCCATCTTCTTAAAAATGGGATGCTGTCAAGTATACAAGATTAATTATTGTATGTGCATGCGCATAAGAGTATGAAGGGGAGAGAGGGTCAGAGTCTATTTGTGGGAATAAAAGTCACTGTGTGAGTCATTAATCAACCAGAAAAAATGAACTGGCATCTGTTGAAAGACAATCCCATTGATTGTGTTTTTCCTTAGGGTGAGGGAAAAGGATACATTGTCAATGTTGGGTTGATGAAATTTGCATTATCTACCTGATAGTATACTTGCCCTGAAGGTGCAATGAATACATCATAAGGAGCAGCCATTTTAAGCAATGCAACATAACATCAGTGGCTGCTAATGGATTTTGGCTATTTTGAAATTCTGCTACATGTCCACAAAGCAGTCTATCTAGTCAGTAAAGTGATCCTTTCAGCATACACATCAGACTGACACAGATGTAGCACATGTCTACATTTATTACATGATATCTCACATAGATGTATGTCAAAGTCACTTGAAGGTGACCCAAACCATGAACTTGAAAAGTCTGATTGTAAATGCATGTTGTTAATTCCTATCTACTGTGTCTATAAGCTGATTATACCCACATTCAAAGAATTGTTTACGATGTGTAGTATGTATTAGATCATGGTCATGACACTACATTCATTCAAGTGGATGGGTTTTTACATGTATCCCTTGATTTAGTCCGTTCTGATGTAAATCATTAAAGAACTCTGTCCTATGATAGGATTTAATTAACACTGATATAACTGAACAATTCCCGCGACCCTCACCAGGATAAGCGGTTTCAAAAATGGATGGATGGATGGATGGATGGATGGATGGATAATTGAACAATTTTACCATTTGTACCAGCGAGGAAGGTGCTTCCTGAAAAAGATGACCCTCCTTGACACACATATGTGCTCATTAAGACCTCTTTAATATCATTAATTTATCCTCATGTATATCAACACTGTGTGTGCTTCAAAGCACTTCCACTTATGCTGGACTTATGTTTGTCCCAAGCTAACAAAAGTATAAAAAAGTATTTCACAGGTATGAGAAAGCATGAATGCAAAGCTTGTCAAAATGCGCTTACTGCCACCATATTGCCTTATAAAGACAAAAAATCTTTCTCTCGGCAATTGATGTGTCACTTCCTTCCTTCTTACTTTGAATATATCACTTGTTGCGTTTACTTCTACTGGCGGTCCTGCCTGTCACACTGAGAGGGACACAGAGACTTTCAGCCCTGTGCAAATCACACAAGAGCAGTCCAGATCCATTTTAACAAGGTAAATTTTGAGCTTATTGCTTCTTTCCTCACTCCAGCTGGGTTGTGGCATTTGGATCAGTGCTTTGGGTTGTGCTGTTCTCTGCCCTGCCAGGAGTTAGATAAAGCACAGGTTAACTGTAAGCTCAACTGTCAGTTGAATGCTGAAACTTCTGCACAGAGCTCAACAGGAAGACTGCGGTCTAGCTGTGAAACAGCCAAATGGCTGATATGCATGCCGACTGATTTCTGTCCTTGTCCTAAAGGCATCTGTAGAACATCTAACATATGCATCTCTTAGCAGCAATGCTTTTTGGGTGGATTTCTAAATTGTTCAGACTGTAACTTACCAGAAGATTGTAACTGTTTATTTTTTAATTGAGTTGGTGTGGTACGGCTGTGGTGCTTACTTACTTTGGAGTTTAAATGCATTTGCAAAGATTTCGTGGCTCCAGTTATGGCGACAGAACGTGGGATGAGTTTCTGAGTGTAAAAATGTGTATTGGTGCTTTCCTATTATAGTTATACTGCATTTTTTTAAAAGCAAGGTATATAGTGTACATTTTACTGTGCTCTATGGCTATTGTACTGCAATGTTTTTGGAGTTCATATAAGCAAAAATATTTAATTACATATTTCATTTAAAATACTTTCACTCAGACTCTGATTTGATTGTTCTAATCAGCCAAAGAATCCAGATATATTCCTTTAAGATATGCTGTTTTAATTGAATGTGTTCTAAAATAAAGTGCCCTTCTTTAATGTATGCAATTAGCATTGTGGATAACAGACAACGATCGTGCTGCCAATTTAAAGCTCAGGTGTGATAACAGGTCTTAATATAAAGGAATGTGATTTTCCTTATTTACAGGAATAGCCAGTTAAAAGCAAAATAAAGGCTGTAGTCCATTCATGCAAACATTGATTTCATTTGCAGATTTTATATTTGCAAGTAGACTGCATGCCTTGAAATTAGCACGCATTCTTGTACAGGACAGTTTACAGTAGGTGTAAATTCATATTTCAAAATTGCTTCTCTGAGCTCTAAAACCAAATGGAATCTAGTAAAATAATAGTTTTTCTGGTTTTGTTTTTAATTGATTTAATAACAATAATTCACCTTATACTGCAAACATCTCCAGGATAAGCAGTGTAGAAAATGGATGGATGGATGGCTGGAATTCACCTTATGAGTGTGTCTGTTGTAACTAAACCTCTGTCAGATCTCACACAAATTAGTGTAGAAAATACTAAAAGATTTGAAAGCAATAAAACAGATGTGAAATAAATAGATGATAAATTCCATACAACAGAAGTGGAGCACAAAGCCATCTTTCCTCAGCTTATTTCAAGAGATATTTAGGAACTAATGGGAGGACAACGCCCTAACCCATTTTAGGTATGACACCATGAGGAAGTCGGAGGGAAGATTCTGAATTAATCTCAAAACAAAAAACATAAAACAGACCCAGTCCCGGTGACACTTTGATATTTTACATACAAGAGGTGACCCTTTTTTAAGATTTAAAGATTTGTTTTTCGCCCATTAGCAAATGTAACATTAACAGAATCCAGGAAGCCACTACGATATTCTCACACTGCGTTATACCTGAAGACGATGAACATACAAAAGCCAAGCATCACAGATATTGATCAGTGTTGCAACACAGGCAGTGTGTCAGTATCACAACTTTTCATGTCTGGCAACATAGACTATGGAAAACCTATGCCATGGAATTTTTTTGTGCTTGTACTTACTAGCTAAGGTCCGAAATGCTTTTCTCTAGGTTGGAACCGGTGTAGTATTGGACTAATGTGGAGACTGATAAATACTATTGACTATTGATTGCTTAACAAAATAATAATATACACATTTTTATACTACATGTCACACAGAACAGCATTTTATTTTTTACCCAGGAAATGACAGTTATAGATATCGTTTGATAGCAGATAATAATAGTTAGGGTCTAGAGTTGTTACAGGTTGTTGGCTCTGTTAACATACACATTCACTAAAAGGGATCTTACAAGTATCACTTCTGCTATCAGTTCTTTGGACACAGTATTACTAAATAAAGCCTTTGATGGCATTTACCTAATAAAGTAAAATATTAGGAATGAATTGGAACTGTCCCTAATTGTTTATTGCCTAACAGAGCAACCACTGTATGAACAGCCTCCTTTCACTCGGAGCAGTGAGTCTAGTTAAGTGTACATTCCTTGGTTTCCTCTCTAAAGGGCTAACAATGTAATCTTAGAATGAATAGTGTTTACTACCTTGCCAAATAATGGAACTATGATCATTACTGAATCTACATATTTGGATATTATGATTGTTTTTTGATGATGATTATTTTTCATCAATTTGTTTGGGTAGGCATTTAATTGGGAAAGTACCATAGAGTATAGATGTACTCCTGTTTATTGCAGAAAAAGAGTCTGGGATTTTTCTCTGACAGAATACTGAGAATTTAGGGGGAAGACCAGAACTAACTTTTGAGTACAACATATCTTTCTTATAAAACAGTTCTCTCTTTTAGTTTCATGTAGTTTAATTAACAGTGATGGCCATTCCTTGCAGTAATTGATCTTAAAAACATCTCAAGTCATACCCGGGATGACCAACCCTGGTCTTGGAAAACCACAGTGTCATCTGATTTTTGTTTTATCCAAACCATTAACTTCCTTATTGAATAGATTATTGATCTTAATTATCCAAAATGACCATGTGTGATTGATGATTTAGAAGAGGGTTCTGCAGGATTATGGTTCTTCGGGACCAGGGTTTGCAATCACAAACATATACCATTGCCATCTATTCTCAGAATATGTGACATATTTTCCTCTTTTGTAGTGTGTACTTGTCTCAAGACCAGTTTATTTGAGTGATGTCGATGCTTTTATTACAGTGAATGTTAATTTCTGAAGCTGAGATGTACCCTACACCGGAGTTGGGGTTATATTGTTGTTTGGATGTCAAGGAACCTTTTTGTGTGCCACTTGACAAATACAAATAACAAATAGGAAGTTTGATGAATAGGCATAATCATCAATACCGCATCAGAATCAATATGCATGTGAATCGCAAATACTTCCATAACTGTCTAAATATAAATAGGTAAAGACTTGCTTTAATGTAACAGGACTGAGTCTGTTACAGTGACATCATCAGAGTGTTGCAACCCTGTGGTGCTACGTCTTGTAACATAGCAGGCTTGTCACTGAAGGGGCAGTGCGAATTAGGTTTTCGGAAGTGTGCCTGAAATGGCAGTTTGAATCCACACCAGGGTCTGACTGCACAAATGACATGAAGATGCCTTACGCTTCACAGCTTTTGTGTTTTCAGAGGTCAGGTCCAAACAGTAAAGTAGAAATGTGTGATATATTGACTGGAAAGATATCTTGATTTTGTGTAGGAAGACTTATTCTCATTTTGTATATATATATATATATATATATATATATATATATATATATATATTTTTTTTTTTTTTTTTTTTTTTTTATTTTTTTTGTGGTTAAGCACATTCCACATGGGTAGTGCTATGCAGTTCAGTTTAAAATGGCCGCTTCCTGTGATGTGATCACTTCCTGTCAACTGAATCTTCATCAGTGCAACAGCACGTGCCTCCAAAGCGGTATAGATTGTATGAAGCAGCAACAGTACACCAAATTAAAAAGGTGGATTAAGGGTGATTAAATCATCTCAGTTCTGCTGTGAAGCACCTGTGTTTATGAGAGTAACAGGTAATACATTTTGATTGCAACATCTAATAATATTGAAGTAGTGCCAGATGAAATATTACATGTTCCCTTTTGCCACTGAAGGAAATTAGCATAAATGCATGGTGTAGGTTAGAATGGGTGTCACAGGCAGGTAGATGAGTTTGATCATATACAGTGAGGGAAAAAAGTATTTGATCCCCTGCTGATTTTGTACGTTTGCCCACTGACAAAGAAATGATCAGTCTATAATTTTAATGGTAGGTGTATTTTAACAGTGAGAGACAGAATAACAACAAAAAAATACAGAAAAACACATTTCAAAAAAGTTATAAATTGATTTGCATGTTAATGAGGGAAATAAGTATTTGATCCCCTATCAATCAGCAAGATTTCTGGCTCCCAGGTGTCTTTTATACAGGTAACGAGCTGAGATTAGGAGCACTCTCTTAAAGGGAGTGCTCCTAATCTCAGCTCGTTACCTGTATAAAAGACACCTGTCCACAGAAGCAATCAATCAATCAGATTCCAAACTCTCCACCATGGCCAAGACCAAAGAGCTGTCCAAGGATGTCAGGGACAAGATTGTAGACCTACACAAGGCTGGAATGGACTACAAGACCATCGCCAAGCAGCTTGGTGAGAAGGTGACAACAGTTGGTGCGATTATTCACAAATGGAAGAAACACAAAATAACTGTCAGTCTCCCTCGGTCTGGGGCTCCATGCAAGATCTCACCTCGTGGAGTTTCAATGATCATGAGAACGGTGAGGAATCAGCCCAGAACTACACGGGAGGATCTTGTTAATGATCTCAAGGCAGCTGGGACCATAGTCACCAAGAAAACAATTGGTAACACACTATGCCGTGAAGGACTGAAATCCTGCAGCGCCTGCAAGGTCCCCCTGCTCAAGAAAGCACATGTACAGGCCCGTCTGAAGTTTACCAATGAACATCTGAATGATTCAGAGGAGAACTGGGTGAAAGTGTTGTGGTCAGATGAGACCAAAATCGAGCTTTTTGGCATCAACTCAACTCGCCGTGTTTGGAGGAGGAGGAATGACCCCAAGAACACCATCCCCACCGTCAAACATGGAGGTGGAAACATTATGCTTTGGGGGTGTTTTTCTGCTAAGGGGACAGGACAACTGCACCGCATCAAAGGGACGATGGACGAGGCAACAAAGGAGTGGCTCAAGAAGAAGCACATTAAGGTCCTGGAGTGGCCTAGCCAGTCTCCAGACCTTAATCCCATAGAAAATCTGTGGATGGAGCTGAAGGTTCGAGTTGCCAAACATCAGCCTCGAAACCTTAATGACTTGGAGAGGATCTGCAAAGAGGAGTGGGACTTTATTGAGATGCGTTTTTCTGAATTTTTTCGTTGTTATTCTGTCTCACTGTTAAAATACACCTACCATTAAAATTATAGACTGATCATTTCTTTGTCAGTGGGCAAACGTACAAAATCAGCCGGGGATCAAATACTTTTTTCCCTCACTGTAGACACAAAAACAATTGAAGTTATTTCTAGCGGCTCTTAGACGGTTGCAAATGAACAGTGCTGAAGCAGAAGTTGTACCTTAGGGGAAGTTTCAAAATGAAACTCAAGGGGAACTTATGACCATATCTCATGAAATACAGAACATTACTGTTTTAAAGTCAGCAACTCATTATTTTCTTACTGAAGGAAGTTTCTAGGTTAAAAATACTGTTGTTATTTTATGGTTTAAGGACTGGGCAGCATTGTTGTTGTACCCTTGAGAAAGGTACTTTACCTTATCAGCTAAAAACTCATGGATAATTGTATGTAAAAAATAATGGCATATATTGAAACAACTGTAAATTTCCCTGGATTAGGATGTATGCTAAGAAATATAATTAAAAAAAATAATTAAGGAACCAAATTTCAGAAGGGATGTATATTTGAAAAATATTATATTCAATTTCTGTAGTTTTTCCACTAGGTTGGGGGGAGAATATTTTTTGCAGAATTGCATCCAAATATAATTTTTTTTGCTTAAAAAGGATTTGATGTGATTTCAGGTCTCGGTTGGTGAACACATAACAAGATGGCTGCACCTGCCCAAATCTCCCATGACGAAATGGAGGAGCTCAGAGAAGCTTTTTCAAAGATTGGTGAGACACTGAATACATCGCAGGCTTCTCCCCTACCCCGTCACTACAACTACTAGCATAACAGTGGATAACCCCTGTGCTGCTCACTGCAAGGATATCATCCAAAGCATCCCTTTATCTGTTTGTTTGTTCAGGGGTTTATATGTGTGTATATGATCAAATCAAGAGAAAAATTGCTGAAGCTTCTTTTCAAGTTTATTCTATTAGGTCTGTGTTACAAACTCATTTGCAACTAACTAGCACTATAGACATCATGAGTAGCCATCATAAAAAGTTTGGTTTCTTTTTATACTTTCTTTTTTAAACCAGTGCACTGATTCACGGTTGGTGCACCCCAGATCAGGTACCCTCTTTGTGTGTCAGTCGAGAATATTGCCAATTGTAAGTAAGTCTTTTCAGCTGTTGCTTTCAGAGGAAGTGTTGAGGCTTAGGGCTGCCCCCCGATATTTTAGATTTCATCATGTTTTGTCAGGATGTCTGTGAACTCTGGGTATTTTCATATATTTTGTTCGGCTCTGACATACCCTTTTTCCAGATGTGGACGGCAACGGATTTATCAGCGCCAACGAGCTCACTGACGTCTTCAAAGCCGCCAATCTGCAGCTGCCTGGCTACAAAATCAGAGAGCTCACCCAAAACCTCATGTGCACTGGAGACTTGAATAAAGATGGCAAGATCAGCTTCGATGAGTTTACAAATGTGAGTCCATTCTTTTTATTTAATTGGAGCAGCACTGGACAGAGGTCATCAGAGTGGGCTGACAGGTTCCCAAATCTTGTGAAGGGAGAGACCATTTCAGGAGGTGCTGACAAGATGGAGGCCAGGGAGACAAAACAATAATGATAACAGCTTTGACCATAGTTCTGTAAAAACTAAAAGCCTTTGAAATCTACATCAGTTACGACATTGTTGCTACAGTTGCTATACTAAAGAGTGGCATGCAGTCTATGAGTTATTTTAAAAAGCAAACATGAATTTCCCGTCTGTCCTTTTAATTGATGAGTAATTCAGGAGTTTTTGTAAATTTCCTTTCAAACCCTAAAGTTATACCTGTGGGTGAATAACAACACAAAGTAGGAAGTGTTATTATATAGTTGCAATCAAGCTCATAGTATTCAACCACATTGATGGCATGAGCATTGGATGCCTGGGGCATATGGTTCCACATGATACTGTGTCCTCTAGGGGCTTCTAGAGATTCATCGAATTACATCTTAATACTGCCTCCATCCCTGGAGTCTTCAGAACCATTTCAAACATTTCGATACATCTGATCTATCTGTGATTTATTATGAGAATATATTTTCTAAATTCCTCTTTTTTCAAACCACAAAGAGTATGGGATTACAGAGTGTATGAAAGTACTCTCTGTGCTTAAATGATATGAAAGCATACATTCCCTCTTCACAGATGGTACACAGTCTTAAAAGCACAGAAGTTGCAAAGACATTCAGGAAGGCAATCAATAAGAAGGAGGGGATCTGTGCCATTGGTGGGACATCAGAGCAGTCCAGTGCAGGGACACAGCACTCTTACTCAGGTATGTGTGTGTCGCTTTCCATTTCAGTCTTTTATAGACTGACATTAGAAGCTAACAAGCTATTTTCTCCATTGTGAAATGTACCCTCTTTTCTCTAACTCCCAGTAAACTGCAGCTAATGCTCCAAATGTATGCCTAAATGAAAAATAATAATAACAATTGGCCATATCTTTGTGACCAGCTGATTGTTCTACAGAAAAAAGAAAACAAAATCACCTTAATAAGTCAACCTGCATCATTTACACCTTTTTGTATCTCCAGAGGAGGAAAAGTACGCCTTTGTTAACTGGGTAAACAAGGCCTTGGAAAATGATCCTGACTGTAAGCACGTTCTCCCCATGGACCCCAATACAGATGACCTGTTCAGAGCTGTTGGCGATGGCCTTGTTCTTTGGTATGTGTTACCAGTACCTGGTTTCATAGCAATGTTGCACACGGAGCACAGGAGACACAATGTCTGTCACTGCAAGAGCTCCTAAAACATAAAGACTCAGTTCCTTTATTGGGCCATCATGACAAAGTTAATAACACAAACATTTACATGACTTCACCTTTTCCTTTATTTTCCAGTAAGATGATCAATCTTTCCGTTCCTGACACCATTGATGAGAGAACCATCAACAAAAAGAAGCTCACACCTTTCACCATACAGGTAATGGATGCATGAGATTAATATTATTCTATGTACAGTACTGTGCAAAGGTTTTAGGCAGGTGTGAAAAAATGCTGTGAAGTAAGAATGCTTTCCAAAATAGACATGTTAATAGATTATAGTTATCAATTAACTAAATGCAAAGTGAGTGAACAGAAGACAAATCTACATCAGATCCATATTTGGTGTGACCACCCTTCAAAACAGCATCAATTCTTCTAGGTACACTTGCACACAGTTTTTGAAGGAACTCGGCAGGTAGGATGGCCCAAACATCTTTGAGAACTAAGCACAGTTCTTCTGTGGATTTAGGCAGCCTCAGTTGCTTCTCTCTCTTCATGTAATCCCAGACAGACTAAATGATGTTGAGATCAGGGCTCTGTGGAGCCATACCATCACTTCCAGGACTCCTTGTTCTTCTTGACGCTGAAGATAGTTGTTAATGACTGTCACTGTATGTTTGGGGTCATTATCATGCTGCAGAATAAATTTGGGGCCAATCAGATGCCTCCCTGATTGTATTGCATGATGGGTAAGTATCTGCCTGTACTTCTCAGCATTGAGGAGACCATTCATTCTGACCAAATCCCCAACTCCATTTGCAGAAATGCAGCCCCAAACTTGCAATGAACCTCCACCATGCTGCACTGTTGCCTGCAGACACTCATTCGTGTACCGCTCTCCAGCCCTTCGGCGAACAAACTGCCTTCTGCTACAACCAAATATTTCAAATTTTGACTCTTCAGTCCAGAGCACCTGCTGCCATTTTTCTGCACCCCAGTTCCTGTGTTTTCGTGCATAGTTGAGTCGCTTGGCCTTGTTGCCACATCAGAGGTATGGCTTTCTGGCCACAAGTCTTCCATGAAGGCCACTTCTGACCAGACGTCTCCGGACAGTAGATGGGTGTACCAGGGTCCCACTGTTTTCTGCCAATTCTGAGCTGATGGCACTGCTGGACATCTTCCGATTGCGAAGCATGATGTGTCTTTCATCTGCTGCAGTAATTTTCCTTGGCCGACCACTGCGTCTACGGTCCTCAGCGTTGCCCGTTTCTTTGTTCTTCTTCAAAAGACCTCAGACAGCACATCTGGAAACCCCTGTCTGCCTGAGAGAGACCTTGCTGATGCAGTATAACTACCTTGTGTCTTGTTGCTGTGCTCAGTCTTGTCATGGTGTATGACTTTTGACAGTAAACTGTCTTCAGCAACCTCACCTTATTAGCTGAGTTTGGCTGTTCCTCACCCAGTTTTATTCCTCTTACACAGCTGTTTCTGTTTTAGTTAATGATTGTGTTTCAACCTACATATTGAATTGATAATCATTAGCACCTGTTTGGTATAATTGTTTAATCAGACACCTGACTATATGCCTACAAACTCCCTGACTTGATCCCTGAATTGATGCTGTACTTCAATGTATGCATTTCGTAAAAAGCAATTGATTTTCTTATTTTCTCTTAGTGCAAAGATTACATTTTCCCAGACTAATGTCTAGGTACCTTTTATTTATTTCATGTAATGCCCTTAGTTACTCAAAAAGATCACATTTTTGGTAATCGACATAGTGATAGTCAGGAGGTAGTGGCCAATGCATTAGAAATTCATACAACACAGCTTTACAACATCTAGTAGTTCAAAGACCTTAGCACCCGATTCAGAAGAACATACACCCTATGCATAAGTGTACTGTCTGAAGGAGTCTGCTGTACTGTCTTATCAGGAAAATCTGAACCTGGCTCTGAATTCTGCCTCTGCCATTGGATGCCATGTGGTAAATATTGGAGCTGAGGATCTGAAGGAGGGGAAGCCCCACTTGGTGCTGGGTCTGCTGTGGCAGGTCATCAAGATCGGGCTGTTTGCAGACATCGAGATCAGCAGGAATGAGGGTAAACATACACCATGAATGTTTTAGACTATTTTACAGTGGTTAATGTGATGAATGGGTCAAAATGACCAACCTTAGTTGAGGGTCATGACATCCTAAATGTTTGTCACTGTGTGTGTGCGCAGCACTGATCGCCCTGCTGCGCGATGGGGAGAGTCTGGAGGATCTGATGAAGCTCTCTCCGGAGGAGTTGCTGCTGCGCTGGGCCAATTACCACCTGGAGAATGCAGGCTGCCCCAAGATCAACAACTTCAGCTCCGACATCAAGGTCAGCACTGCCACGCGTCCACAGGGATTTACATTCATGTAAAGAAAACTCGAAACACACTTTCTGCCGTTTTTGTCTCAGGATTCTTCAACCCTCTCTACAGATCGCCATTGGCACCTTTACTCACGTTTACAGTATATATTAAAATCTATCACTATCATCAGTGCACAAAGTTATAACTGTATAATCTAAAAAAACTGCTGTTTTTTTATCATACTTGCAAGCATTATTTTATACATTTACACATTCAACAGCCAGCACTTCTGCACAACTGCTAATTTATCTTTCTCTTACTCTCTGAAGGACTCCAAGGCCTACTACAACCTGCTCAACGAGGTTGCACCCAAGGGAGATAATGAGGAAATCCCCCCAATCGCCATTGACATGACAGGGTTAAGAGTAAGTCTACCTGGTCTGAGTAAATGTGTTTCAAATAATATTCCACCCAACAGAGACTGCCACCAGCTTCTGATTCCATCAGGATGGATTACTCAGAAATTATAGACTAGGATATTTTGTAACTTGCAATGGAGATGCCGAATATATATTTTAAAATACTCTCTAAATGTAAAGAAGTCATTGTACAGTGTAAAATGTTTGATGTGGATTGGTTTCTATGAATTTGAACACATATCTGCCAAATCATGTCTGCTTATCTGTTAATCTTAATAAACTATTAAATAAGATGTCAGATCACCTTGTGACTTTCCTTTCCCTCAGGAAAAGGAGGATATAAAGCGAGCGGAGTGCATGCTGGAGCAGGCCGACCGTCTGGGCTGCCGGCAGTTTGTCACAGCTAACGATGTCGTCCGTGGAAACCCAAAACTGAACCTGGCTTTCATTGCCAACCTGTTCAACAGGTACCCTGCCCTGCAAAAGCCAGAGAACCAGGACATTGACTGGAGTGCACTTGAGGGTGAGTGCTACACCTTCCTTATGATATTTCCCCAGAAGATAACTATGCGAAATTTGCTGTTAATGCTGTTTTAGAAAAAGGCATGATTTGTTTGTTTTTTTCAATGCCATCAACATATCAATGCTATGACCTCAAAAGGTGAGACCAGGGAAGAAAGGACCTTCAGGAACTGGATTAATTCACTGGGTGTCAATCCACGTGTCAATCATCTCTATGGGTGAGAATATACAATGATCCCTCTAAATTTACTCGTAAGCAATTTGATAGAGATGTTATCTGAGCCTGATGTGGCCATCTGTGTGCTGCATGTTGTTCTGTACATTTGAGTGACATCAGTGCTGTGTTTTTAGGGATCTGGCAGATGCAATCGTCATCTTCCAGCTATATGAGAAAATTAAAGTTCCAGTTGACTGGAGCCGAGTGAACAAACCCCCTTACCCCAAGCTTGGTGGCAACATGAAGAAGGTGAGACAAGCCATTCTAGACAAGAGAAATGCCAAGCTGTGGCACAGAAGAACACATAATAGAAAGATTAATAAATAGGCATTGAAGTTCATTAAATCCATCTAGGGGCTGGATTAAATCAAAACTTTGACCCACCCACTAATAGCAAACTACACA
This sequence comes from Amia ocellicauda, assembly GCF_036373705.1. Taxonomy (NCBI): domain Eukaryota; kingdom Metazoa; phylum Chordata; class Actinopteri; order Amiiformes; family Amiidae; genus Amia; species Amia ocellicauda. Next base: position 17,579,257 of record NC_089855.1, read on the forward strand.
CCTGTACATCATAGCGGTTATATTTATGATTAGAAGAAAGTGGCATCTTACTAAAAATGAAGCCACAACTGAGTACAGTTCTGTATTTTTCTATTAGTGGGTGGGTCAAAGTTTTGATTTCGATCTCCTAACCCCTCTGCATCTTGTGAGTGCAGAACATCATCCCATTCCTCTGTATCAGACACACTTTATATTCCTGCTGAATTGGCTGGTGAAGACATTTGTGCCACAAGATTATTTTGTAAAGCTATTTGGTTAGAAACTATGAACTTTAACTGTAAAATAAGCTGTAAATAGGAAAGGTGGTCACCTGGGGCAGTCACTTGAGATTTGCAAATGTATAACCTTGAACCACAACTAATAGTACTTTATTGATAAACAGTTCAATATACCTCATGTGAAAATCCATTATGTTACAGTAGTAAATCTAATAGGTGCTCTTTTCCTATATTCTGATTCCAAGCTGGAGAACTGCAATTATGCAGTAGACCTGGGAAAGAACGAGGCCAAGTTTTCTCTGGTAGGAATTGCTGGACATGACTTGAATTCCGGAAACCGCACGCTAACCCTGGCTTTACTCTGGCAGCTCATGAGGAGGTAATGTCAGCAAAACAAAATAATAATATTAAGAACAGAAATGTAACTGCTGAGCCAATAGAACTCACAGTTATTGCGAACACAAATAATTTACTGAATTGGTATATTACAACCCAAAGAAAGACCTTTTATGATGTTACAGCACCTACCTCTCAGTGTACTTAATGCATGGATTTAAATCTTCCCTAAGGTACACTCTGCAGATCCTAGAAGATATTGGCGATGGTCGTAAAGTTAATGATGACACCATTGTGACCTGGGTCAACACCACACTGTCAGAAGCTGGAAAGAGCAGCAAAATTTCAGGCTTCAAGGTAAGAAGTGCACCACCCAAACAGCTCAGACTTTACATTACAAAAGACGTGTTATTTCAACTCAAATGTATATTATATAATTTGCTGAATGTGATTCTGCACACAGATGTGGGGTGAACAGCATGATTTGTTTCTTTTTCCCAGGATGGGCAGATAAGCAGCAGTATGCCAGTCCTGGACCTGATTGATGCCATCCAGCCTGGCTCAATCAGATATGATCTGTTGAAGACAGAGGATCTGACTGAGGAAGAGAAACTCAACAATGCCAAGTATGTGGATTTACACACTGAAGGGTCATTTCTGAGCATTGGGGGTCATTGGGGGAACAAGGCACAAGTCACGTATTATCGGTTATGCTAAAATAGTGCTGTGTGAATTAAGATTAACTTGATGTTTGATTGAGTGAAGCCTATACCATGCCATGTGTTCCAGATAGTCTCTTTAGTCTTGTCACTGAATACCCCAAAAATCCATTTGCTTAATTCTTGAATAATTTTAATATTATTATAATTATTATTTTACTTCTGCTCTAGACATAAATAATCCCCCTTACATCTGTGATTTATTTTTAGATATGCCATTTCTATGGCAAGAAAGATCGGTGCCCGAGTGTACGCCCTGCCTGAGGACCTGGTGGAGGTGAAACCCAAGATGGTGATGACGGTGTTCGCTTGCCTCATGGCCCGTGGAATGAAGAGGGCGTGATGAGTCCAGCAGCACACTGTCCCGGCTCACACCTGCACCCTCGGCACCTGGCTCACACTCCCCTGACTGGCTCACACTCCATGGGGTGATCAGTGAATAACAATCACGCCTAAGAATCTAGTGAACACAAACACACACATGCACACCCTCTCACTCACACCTCACTCTCTCACCAAGTCTGGAGCACTGATATACATTTTTGTTTTAAAGGTGTTGTCAGTTTGCTCATTTAAGAGTTTCTATAAAATACAGTCAACGCTTGTTGTGATTACACAGTGCTTTGTGGTTGAAAAAAGTAATATTGTTTTTATTATTTGAAATTAGCAGCATATTAAATCTATGGAAATGTGTTTATTTTGGTCTTTGTCATGTGCACTTCAAAAATCCTTATAATATCGTTAAGGTATCATTAAGACATAGCTGAACATTAAAATCCACTGGAATCTTTGACAGAAAGCAGAAATATGTTTAATACTTTGGAGACCAATGGTGCATTTCATAAAAGACATTTTCCATGAATACTACGTTCACATTAACCAGAAAGGATTATCAAGCAAATTAATCAAGTGAAAGATCATAACTATAATGCTGTATTAGAACTGAGAGTGCCTTCTTTTACAATACATAGAAAAAGAAAAAAAACATTCTTAGTTTTATTTTGCAGCATTCCTGATATTGTCACAGCAGAACTGTTGCCAGCTTTTAATAAAAATACATCAAGTGCTGTTGAATTGTTTTTATCAAAACTGTGTCGTCTTTGCTTTGTTTTTTTTATTTGTTTGTTTTTTAAGCATGTGTGGTGATCATATTACAGCGTATCTTGGTGACAGAGAAAAAGTTTATTTGCTTCCTATAAGACTTAATATACATTTCTCACTTTAAATAACTGCCCTTTAATCTTATAAATTAAACTGATTAGCATATACAATTCATATTATTGACTAGAAATTCTTATCGTTATTCCCAGTATATTTTATGCCATTTTAATGTAGTACATGCAGATGATTTCCCTTTAATGAATTTGACATTATTTCACACACCACTGACATTCAATCTAAACCATATATATATTCATAATCATGTGTCATAATTATATATATGTTCTCATAAACAATACATAACCTAATCTGAACACTCTACTTATAAAACTTACTTGCTTTCATTGTGGCATATGCACACAACTGATACTGTGGCAAGACACTTGCCACTGTTTTCACTCATTTTACAGTATATTACTAAAGTTTAACCAGAAAACAAACAGTTCTCCTCCTAAATCAATAGGATTCTACAAGGAAGGTAACTTATTAGGTTTGAATCAGTTGTTAAAAGTCAGAGAGCTAGTGAAAATGAAGCTTCTTTTGACAGCTGCCTTTTTGTCTTTTTGTCTTTTTGAACATTGCATATTCCTGCAAACAAGGTAAGTCATATTGAATTATCTGTTTTATTTGTTTATTCGAAATAGAATCAAAATTTTCATGAAGTCCTGTACAAGAACTAAATTAGGCTGAAAGACAGTTTTACAACAGAGACATGCTGAGATATAATTTCTTTACATAACTAGGTTTTAGATTTAATTAGGTAGTTTGCATTGTAGATATAGAGGAATGTTAATCATTTTTAAAGGTTGGTAACTAAAGAGGTGACATTCTAATAAATAACTAAAAAGGGTAATGCCAAGTCATTCGATGCACAAAGTTCAAACTCTCATGTATTGTGACACACCATGAGTATCAAAACAAAGCCTGTGCTTTACCACAGCTTGATAGACAGTCACTTTATGTGCAATGGGATGACAGAAAATTGGACAATGATCAATTGTTGACCAAGACTCCAATGAAGGCCTTTGAGTTGATTTAGATTGTAGTCTAGGTTGGGGGTTTCATTTCAGTTCATTTTAATTCCAAATCACACAAGGCAGAGATGTGTAATTCCACAGTTACAACTAATCAGCACAGTTACCTTCCTATACATGTGAGAATGTGATATACATTGAAGACTGCTGGACATTGTGGTTGTGGTTCATCAAGAAAACACATTTTGAGTCCTTCTACAAGGATTGGCGATGATGAGTAATGTTTCAACTGTTTGTCAAAAAAAACAATTCCACTGAAGAGAACTCTCCATTTTAAAAGCTGCAGAACATTTATTTTACATCAAGGATTTCAAGGGGGCCCCAAGTAGATTTCACTAGATAAAGAGTCATCACTGTGAGTGTATAATGAGCTGTAGAGCCTGGAAGTCACGGGTCTATATATAGTGCCATTCACTGTCTCTGGCTGTCAGTCAGTCAGGGCTATGGAATATTCACTTATCATAGAAAAGTGATACCTACAGCTGATTGGCCCCTGGAAGTCTTCTCACTGATTGGCATGTGCCAGTGCTGTTCTTTTATAAATGCCAGCATGAGTGTTGGAGGGAATGGTTGAGTATGTAGGCCTGTGGTGTTTTGTGCTGGTGCTGGTGTTGGTGTGGAGTTCCAAATAATGATCCCCAAATTGACATACAGTGAGGGAAAAAGTATTTGATCCCCTGCTGATTTCGTACGTTTGCCTACTGACAAAGAAATGATCAGTCTATAATTTTAATGTAGGTGTATTTTAACAGTGAGAGACTGAATAACAACAACAAAAAATCCAGAAAAACGCATTTCAAAAAAGTTATAAATTGATTTGCATGTTAATGAGGGAAATAAGTATTTGACCCCTTCGACTTGGTGGCAAAACCCTTGTTGGCAATCACAGAGGTCAGACGTTTCTTGTAGTTGGCCACCAGGTTTGCACACATCTCAGGAGGGATTTTGTCCCACTCCTCTTTGCAGATCCTCTCCAAGTCATTAAGGTTTCAAGGCTGATGTTTGGCAACTCGAACCTTCAGCTCCCTCCACAGATTTTCTATGGGATTAAGGTCTGGAGACTGGCTAGGCCACTCCAGGACCTTAATGTGCTTCTTCTTGAGCCACTCCTTTGTTGCCTTGGCTGTGTGTTTTGGGTCATTGTCATGCTGGAATACCCATCCACGACCCATTTTCAATGCCCTGGCTGAGGGAAGGAGGTTCTCACACAAGATTTGACGGTACATGGCCCCGTCCATCGTCCCTTTGATGCGGTGCAGTTGTCCTGTCCCCTTAGCAGAAAAACACCCCCAAAGCATAATGTTTCCCCCTCCATGTTTGACGGTGGGGATGGTGTTCTTGGGGTCATAGGCAGCATTCCTCATAGCAGGGGGACCTTGCGGGCGCTGCAGGATTTCAGTCCTTCACGGCGTAGTGTTACCAATTGTTTTCTTGGTGACTATGGTCCCAGCTGCCTTGAGATCATTAACAAGATCCTCCCGTGTAGTTCTGGGCTGATTCCTCACCGTTCTCATGATCATTGAAACTCCACGAGGTGAGATCTTGCATGGAGCCCCAGACCGAGGGAGACTGACAGTTATTTTGTGTTTCTTCCATTTGTGAATAATCGCACCAACTGTTGTCACCTTCTCACCAAGCTGCTTGGCGATGGTCTTGTAGCCCATTCCAGCCTTGTGTAGGTCTACAATCTTGTCCTTGACATCCTTGGACAGCTCTTTGGTCTTGGCCATGGTGGAGAGTTTGGAATCTGATTGATTTATTGCTTCTGTGGACAGGTGTCTTTTATACAGGTAACGAGCTGAGATTAGGAGCACTCCCTTTAAGAGAGTGCTCCTAATCTCAGCTCATTACCTGTATAAAAGACACCTGGGAGCCAGAAATCTTGCTGATTGATAGGGGATCAAATACTTATTTTCCTCATTAACATGCAAATCAATTTATAACTTTTTTGAAATGCGTTTTTCTGGATTTTGTTGTTGTTATTCTGTCTCTCACTATTAAAATACACCTACCATTAAAATTATAGATTGATCATTTCTTTGTCAGTGGGCAAACATATAAAATCAGCAGGGGATCAAATACTTTTTTCCCTCACTGTATAAGGATATGTCGTAACATCAAAAACAAATGTTGTTCATGTTGACAAGCCTAATAACTGGTTCATTCTTTATTCTTTCTATCTGACTTCGGGATCATTTTAAAAATATATTGAGTTTTTGGAATCAATAAGCTACTGGCAGCCAAACAAGGAAGATGGAAACCTCTCTTATGCTCCTATGATCTTATCTATGTACTGCATTCATCACAACTGACAAAACCTAATGTATATAGAATGGCATTTCTGATTGAAGCTCATACTAGGGGAAGCACTTGGAGGTGTGTTTCTGTTTTGGTGTTGTTTGACTAACCTCATTTGTCTATGTGATATTTTTCCTGTCACATAGAGATCAAGTCTTTTCAATCACTGCAGGGACACTTCAAGACGTTGCCATTATCAAGAATGTGTCGAGCCTACCCAAGGTACCAAAACTATAATTAGACTTTGACGATGTCAGTGTGAATGACCTAATGTGTTTTTTTTTACATTTGCCTGTACTGAAAGTAGCGAAAGAGAATCAACACACGAATGGTTAAAGTCTTCAAAAAACCATGAGCGAGAGCTAGTTTAGAGGATAGTACATAGTGTCCTTCCAAAACTGATAATAAAGTCAGTAATTTAAGTAAACCCCATGGAGCCATCCCCCCAACATTGACACATTCTTAGCTAAATAAACAGATATAACATGGGGATATGCGTGGGCTGTTAAACACTATGTTGGTTTTGTTGTAGACAGTACTATGGCAGCCTGCTTCACCTGAATACATTGGAGTTGGAGCAGAGGTTCACCTGTATATTTCTGGATCGACCGTGGAGACAATAAAACAACAGTTAAAACAACATGGAATTACATACAAGTATGTCTATTCAGTTAATACAAATACACTTCTCTGTAAAAATAATCGAGATGTTTAAAAATACTTTCATATTCATCTACAGCTGAGATTTTTTGCATTCTTAAGCCATTGCTATCTCTGATGGTTTTGCAGAGTCCTGTTGGAAGATGCCCAACAGCTGATGGAAAAGCAAACCAGAAATGATTCCGGTGACCCACGGAGTTCTAATAACTTTTTGGAAAGATATCATCCACTGGAGGAAGTAGGAAAACTAAGTGCAACTGTTTCTACAGCTTGTGTGGAAATGATTGAAATTTTGATTTATTTTTCTTCATTCATTATACAGTACTTAAATGAAAAACTTAAGTGACAAAAACTTACTGGCTTCCCATATAACCCCCTTTCCCCCGTCTCAGCAGCAGACCAGTATAGATAATGACCCATCTAACCCCCCGAATCCAACACCTACATTGCCAGTACACATATAGATATGTATCCAAAGGGCCACCAAGGAATGTAAAGTAGAGTGTTGTAGTCAATTCTCCACATTCATTCATTTTTAGGGCAGTTTTTTTTCTTTTTACTCCTGCATTACTCATCACAGGATTGCAGAGTCAGAGGGCCAGATTAAATCAAAACTCTGACCCACCCGCTAATAGAAAACTACACAAATGTACTCAGTTGCGGCTTCATTTTTAGTTAGATGCCACTTTCTTCTAATCATAAATGTAACCACTACTATGGACAGATTTGTAGTTTTGATTTAATCTGGTCCAGAGACATCAATTTTAAACATATAAATAAAAAGTTCTAATGTTACAGCAACTCCTAAAAGTTGCATTTCCATTGATATCGAGAGATTTGATGCTAAAGTGAAATTAACAGGAAGTGGAGTATTAGATAGGAAAGCAATATCCTTGCACTTCTCCCCTTCCTCTTCTGCACTTTTGCTTCAATAGACACCAGTTTTACTATATAGAATTGAGGCATGTGTCACTTTTTCTTTTCATCTAAACTTGAATAATAATATTAAAGTAAATCTTACAGTAATCTGTATTTTGTTTTTAAATGTATCAAGTATAAAACACCCTACAAATAATAATTATGTCTAGACTTTCAAGGTAAACACTAAATGTTTCTTTACATTCACAGATATATAACTGGATACTTAAAACAACTCAAGACAATCCAAACATGGTGAAGACCATCCTGATTGGATCATCATTTGAAAAGGAGCCCCTTTATGTTTTGAAGGTAAAAATCTCCAATATATTTTTTAAATTAAACAGAAAGGATTCAAGCTATCAATTTATGTGAAGTGGTGGCATCCATGTTTTGCCAATGTTTGCCTAAAGTTGAAAATAATGTATTACATTATGTCTTCCAATGCACAATACACAAACTTGGTTGTGCTGCTGATTTGCGGTGTGTGTTATTTAGTTGTCAGTAGGAGAAAGCTCCTCTAAGAAAGCCATGTGGATAGACTGTGGGATTCACGCCAGAGAGTGGATCTCCCCAGCTTTCTGTATGTGGTTTGTTCAACACGTGAGTACTGCACCCTCTATGTATGTCAGTCTAAACACTATACCTCTTCATAAGATGATGGAAATTCAGTATGGAAAAATATGTTAGGTACTAATACCGAACAGTCCTTCAATCAGATGGTTTTTGTATTATTTTTCTTCCCGTCATTTATTTTAGCATGACTTCAGATCTCTCTAGAATCTGCATTCTACGAAGGGAAATATATTTAAAAGTAGTGGGCAACACAGTTACATGATGGCTTGACTTCAGGAAGTATTCTTAGTCTAGTAACCCTGACAGCTTGTTCTTTGGAGATTTGTGAGGAATAAATAAATTATTCAGCTTATAAACTATTTGTCACATATTTACTATTCCCTGCTATCTGTTCTTTTTTCAATTGTGACATGCCTCTGAAAGATATATGACTTAACATTGAACAATACATTACAGAACCAATTAATATAGGATATACTTAATTTCTTAATTTTCTCTTTACACTGTAGGCCATTGACAATTACAAACTGAATCCTGAAATCGCAGAACTGCTTAACAACATGGAGATTTACGTTCTTCCAGTCATGAATCCTGATGGGTATAAGTACACTTGGACCACGGTGAGTTGTACCTAGGACAGAGCAGGAGAGTCGGGTTTGGACTGAGACAACACCAATCAAGCAATGTTTTGCTTTAATAATAATTAAACACATCATCAGTGCATACTTCTCCATGTCTCATTTTCGTAGGTTAGGACTTTTAAGCTTAAACTCCTGCTACGAGACCGCAAACAAACACTGGAAAGCAGGACACCATGAATACACTTTCAGTTCACAAATTGTTACATGTTATCAGCAGGTTCACCACTCCATTCTGGGTACAAGGAAGTAGCCTATAACTCCATGCGAACCCTATACAATTTAAAAGGTATTTATTTGCACCAGACATCAGTTATCCAGGGCAACTTCTTACTAGACAGTCAATGCTATTCACGCATTTTAAGTGATTTCAATCGCAATTGCATTAAAAACGGTCTCCTTTATTTAATAAAAAGTTGAGCCATGTATCCTAATAAAACAGTGGTCAGCATAGCACGTAGACATGTGACAATGAAAGAAGACATTGCAAAATTAGGAATGATTCAATTGAAATCGATGTTTTTTACTAAAATAAATGTAATAGACTTTTTGATGTTGTTGAAATCTTTACTCCTATTAACTGAGCTCACCTCAGTGTGCATTAGATAGGTTGGGTACATTGCCATTTTGAATTCTCAGTTACCAATCTGCGAAAATAAGTAGCGAAAATTAAAGCCATAACGTATTTGGCACATCTACATACAACAAAACTTAAAGTAGACGTTTGTTACACTAAAAAACAACAACAACAAAAAGACTAATTATATTTATTTTTATGATATATAAATAGTACAATTTTGTTGGACGTGGTTTTCTTCAAGATAAAATTAAGGAACCATAAAAATAAAATACAAAATGTTGGATTAAAACATCAAATGAATCTTGCGTGCCCTCTTCATAAGGCTCACACACAAACACATGCACATTCTAAAATCACAATTTACTTTTACTTTTGGCACTTGAGTACTCTTGATAGTAGCTACTTTTTTACTTTTACTCAAAACCTGTTTGAATGGGAGACTTTTTATTTTTACTCAAGTATGACTTCCGACTACTTTTTACACCTCTGCTCTCCACCACCATCATCAAAACACCAAATGAGGGAATATCTTTTGGACGAATGGTGTTTATCCCTCTAGTAGAGTTTAGAGACTCATAGAATGTATGCCAAGGTGCACTGAAGCTGTTCTGGCGGCTCGTGGTGGCCCAATATCTTACTGGATCTTCCATTAATCTGTCACCCGTCTGTATATTGTATGCATAGTTCTGTAGACATTTACTGTAAAAGACAGAACAGAAAGTGAAAAGCATGAAGTAACCCCACTCTCCTCTTCTCTAGAATAGAATGTGGAGAAAGAACCGTGCTTTGTACACGCACAGTGACTGCGTAGGGGCTGACCTGAACAGGAACTTTGATGCAAACTGGTGCAGTAAGTAATTATATAAGAAATATTCTCTTTAATCTCCCATAGGTTGGTCTCACTTGCTCACTGAAGCTGTACTAATGATATGTATTTTAAAGGTGACTTGACTTTCTCTCCTCGTCAGATATTGAATGACTGTAAAATAAGTCATGTAAACTTGTGCACTTTCATACTTGCAACAAAAAAAATCTGAAGTAAGACTGAGAGTGAATTACTCATAACTGTTGGCTTTTTCTATATATACTGCATTGGTCTTGAATGAGCTTTGAATGTAGGCCTGAGCTCCTTACACTAAATGTTTGTGTGTTCCTTGTTGCAGCGGAGGGATCCTCTCAATTACCATGTGATCAAACCTACTGTGGTCTCTTCCCTGAGTCGGAGCTGGAGGCGAGAGCTGTGGCCGGCTTCCTGCGCCACAAAAGGGACATCATGAAGCTTTATATCTCCATCCACTCCTATTCCCAGATGTTGCTTTTCCCCTATTCATACACCTACAGGGAAGCAGATAACCACAATGAATTGGTAGGCCCTGAAAGCTAGGTCAACAAAGACATGTGCCCTATTTATGCACAAATTAATAGTATGTTTATGGTTACATTTACATTTCATGGCATAGGCTTTTGTACAATTTTCTTTTTTGAATATACACAGGCTAGACAAAACACTGTCAAATCCAATACAGATGCAACCTTTCATCTCCTTAGGACACACAGATATTGAATAAGAGATTATTGTGCTTTATTCAAAGTTAATAGACAGATTTGTAGTTTTCCAAAGAGTATACAAAGATGAACTTATTAACTAATTTGCAATATTTTCTAACTTTTTTTTCAGTATGAATTAGTAAGAGATGCAGCAGCAAAAATAAAAAGACATTACAGAACCATCTACAAATATGGCTCTGGATCACATACAATCTGTAAGTGAATGAATCTATATCATAGTACTGTCCTATTGGTGAGTTCCCTTAATTGCATGACAAATTGTCACTTTAGTGTATTTGACGTATAATAAATAAGTTGCTGAAGTAAATACTGGTAGATAATAAGTGAAGGGCAGACTTTTTCCTGAACATTGATTCCAATGGAGAGTAATTCAAATTAAGTCATATTTTACATATTTCCTTTTTTAAGGAAAGCAGCCTGTGACTGTATTCAACATGCAATTTCCATATGAATGATTTACAAACTTTTTCCAAGGGCAATTTCATAGTTAACATGACCATATTATTTTTAATCAGATCTCGCCCCTGGTGGATCTGACGACTGGGCCTACGACCTCGGGATTAAGTATTCTTTCACGTTCGAGCTCCAGGACAGGGGCCAATATGGATTTCTCCTCCCACCCGACAGGATCAAAACAGCCTGCAACGAAGCCCTCACTGCAGTGAAGAGTGTTGCGACTGAAGTCATGAAGAAAACACATTGAGCTTCCGTCATCTCTACTGAAAGCCTAGTTATCTCCCTCCAGCCATGCACTTCTTTACATGACTGACAAATTAGGGTTCTGTATTTTGAACTGAATACTTTTGAGGATCAATAAATATTATATTACAATCCACAGGCTTACATATTGTAATATTTTCCAGGTTCTCCAAGAACTGAGACCAATCTACTATTTCAGGTAGAACAAATCTACCTTAATATGCAGTATACAACCACAGCTTACTACATTTAATACTGCATCCCATCATGCTTCACGTTTGGTTAACGTTCTATTACAAGTGAGGTCACATGACATATATATATATATATATATATATATAGTACACTGAATCATTCATCTTCATACTGCGCACTGTATTGAAAAATCAGTATGCAGTATGTTTCAAATACAGCCAGGGTCAACTCCTTCCACTTCCTCCTACATTTTATACCGTTGTCTGCTCCGTCTTACGTAACCACTTTTCTTACTAACATTACAGACACCCCTCATCAACATGCACGCTTTTTTATTTCAATAGAAGCTTCGAACGCTCCTCTTTTAATTATGATGCAAAATACATTAAATCCAGACAACTATAGAACTGTATAACTGCATCGTGTTACTGTTGCAGTGCTTTCAGCAGCGGGTTTCTCTCCCAAGGTGGCATAATATTGGTCGCGTTGCTGTAGCGCAGATTTTGCAGTTCTGCACAGATCTGCAGAGTTCCACCGATCCCATTGGCGGAGCAGCGCAGATCCGCGCAGTTCTGCGGACATCGGCGCAACACGAACGCGACCAATCATCTCCGGCACTGCGCTGCAGCAGATCCATCTTTACAGCAATGGAAGAGCGCATGTTGACAAAGAGGAGTCTAGGCATCCTCCTCACTACGTGCTACTGCCCCCTAGTCTGTGGAGGTGTAAATTACATAATCGTTTTCGAGTTTTAATATTTAATATAATGTAATAAAAGGTGAACATGCTCGTTTAAAATTAATTGATTTAGTTACATTTTAGTTGATTTGATTAGTCTGCTTTTCAAGTTCCACTATTAAAGCTGTGCATGATACGGCTCCACAGACTGTCAAATCAAGCGCAGACCTCAGTGTGCCGGCCTATGATCGTGAGACTCTGCGCAGCTCCACCAATGGGATCGCTGGAATCGTGCAGATCTGTGCACAACTGCGGAAATCTGCGCAACAGGACGAGACCTGCTTTGTATGTGTCGGATCGGCTGCTTGCCAAACATCCAGTTTCCCATAATGCCCTGCGCCTGACGGAGGGAGCTGTGTATACAGCGTTACGAGAATGAAGACGAACTGGGGGGTCTCAGTGTTTGAAATACAAGGGTTTCACTTGTAATTTCAAGGGAGAAGCCCCCCACAAACAAGCAACAACTGCAAATCTGGATACTGCATCGATTGAACACTTAACGGGTAGGTAATTCTTTTTTTAACGGATGCATGGTTTGGTTTTGCACAGCTAATGTGAAGCAGGCCTTGATTCAAGCCTGGCTGCCAGATTGGAGTGCTTGCTTTATGGATAGCAGGATCTGCCGGGCATTGTCGGTTTCCTGCAGTGGTCAGGGGGTGCTGGCCAGTTTAAAGATGTTGGACTCTGAAATGCAAGTGTCCCCCTAGTTCCGAGCACGCTTCTTCAACTTGTGCAATGGGTTTGCTTCAGAATGAGCTGTACTTCTTTGCCTCTTCTCGGTTACTCCACTTATTCATTAAGTCACTCGTGTTATGTTTATACAAGCATATACCAGTGTATCCAAATAAGCTGTTATTGTGTGTAAACACTGATGCACGGCACTGCGGCGTGACGTGTTTGGACGTGTCTGCCTGTGGCTAATGCCGCTGTGTGTGCAGTTGCAGCCCTGCAGAATGTCCAAGATCAGGAGGAAGGTAACAGTGGAGAATTCAAAGACCATTTCTGACAGCACCTCCCGCCGCCCCAGCGTGTTCGAGAGACTTGGGCCCAGCACTGGAAGTAATGCCGAGGTCTGTATCTGTGAGTAAACAACAACACGACCCATACCATCAGCAAAAGCCTCAACTGTAGATACAAAGAAATGAGAGAATGATCACCAGTAATGGAGTACTCCATATTATGTACTTATGTTTTTGTCTTCAGAAGTACCGAGTAAGGCTTTCAGATCTTTTTTATTTTTATTTATTTCCATACTATTCAGTGTTTTTTATTTATTTATTTATTTATTTATTTATTTATAATTTTATTATACAGTAACAGATCAGAGTGAGCCCAGGTATCATTATTGCATTGTCTGCATGGCATTGTTAAAAACATCCTAAATGTGTTTCTCCCAAATTACTTATTTTTCTGTGCATTAATTTGTGAGTATCAAACAATGTGTTCAGTAAACCACAGATCAAATCACAGGTAATGTAATCTCACTTTTCGTAGTTGTATTACTTGAATTTCACACTTGTTTCAGAAGCGGAGCTAATGGGAATTATGAGTTACTTAGTCATTCATTTTCATTCAGGTTAACTACTAATTTGATTTGGTGGGGGGTCTTATTGCTTAAAATTAACTGCATGAGGTAATGTAAGGTCCGGGTTTCTCAAATAACAGCAGTAAGACATTTTCAAAGATACTAAATGTGGCTCATAAGCATAAAAGTTGGACTGTCAATGTACAGAGAATTTGTAGTTTTGAAAATATAAATGTAGCTGTTAGAAAACAATATTTTATTCAAAAAAGACATGCTAAGATTCTGAATGGTGTTACTTTCTGGATTTTTTTTGTTTTATTAATCTTTTTTAGACACACTGTCGAAACTGGCTAAAGACTGGTAACTGTATTTACGGAAATACCTGTCGTTTCACACATGGAACTCAGCCCAGAGGCAAAGGTTTTAGTGGTTCATACAGAAGGTAAGTGGGCTGGTCATTTATCATGGACTGTTGTAACTTCCAGTTCCTGTCTTTATTTATTTTTTGTTTATTGCACCCAACACTTTCACTTTTCTTTATAAAATAAAACAATGAAATCTCTTAAAGAAATTAATGTTTATTTGGTTTTACAGTCCTAATAGTTTCTCCTTCTCATTTGAAATACTTTATCTTATGTCACAACCTGTAGCATGGTAACTATAGATGTACAGTGTTCCCTGTCCATTTCTAAATCACAATTTTATATCTGCCTGTACCCCACAGGTCACCTGAGAGACCAACTGGAGATCTGAGAGAGAGAATGAAGAACAAACGCCAAGATGTGGAACCTGAAGCTGCTAAGAGAAATCCAGAAGAGCCCACCTCTCCCACAGCTCGAGTGAGTTTGTACTCGGACTGTGTGTCAGAGCATAGTGAAGTGTCAGTCAGGAACCTTATGGGTATTTCAGATTGGAGGTGCTTGATTGTGTAATGTATTTTCTTAATCAACGATCATATTTTACAGATGCTTTTGGTAATTTTAGATACTTTTGTGGTCGTGGGGAGTCGGTCATTCCTTAGGCTACATGTTAAGAGTAGAACCCGACTGATACAGGTTTTTTGGGTCCGATACCAATCATTGGGAAGCTAAATTTCCTGATTACCGATATACCTGCTTTTTTGTTAGCATGCAAAACAGTCATTTTCTAGCAAGGATTGCTCAAATCTCTCCCTGTCAGAGAGAAATTGCCAAATATGCACTGAAGGCAGGATTTGTACATTTTTACATAATAAACTTAACATAAATTTTCATCACAAATCAAACATTGTAAAAATCAATTAGAATTAGGTATAATAAAGGAAATATATAAAAACATGCTTGTTCTATACATTAGAACAAAGACCAAGGTATATGAGCAATTTCACACAAATAGAAAAATGTTCTATACATTAGAGCAAATACTATGATGGTGTTAAGTGCTGATCTAGCTTATATAGGCATTTTACAAGCGTCAGGTTCACAAGTCCTGCTCAGTGCTCAATACTGCCGATCACAAAGTGGCAGGTTATAGTACACACAGCACAGCTGTATTTGTTCTTTAACAATGCCCTTGAAAGTGTAACTTATTTAATATATATGTTAAATGCATTGCAATATGAATCACAGCCAAAACACGATGTAGGATTTGAAATAGTTTTATAAATATAATGTATAGTTTCAGTTTTATCCAACATTGTCTGAGAGATGTGTTTTTCACTAATTTTCTTTAGATTTTGTACTGTGATCTGAGCTTGCTTGCTTTGTTTGCTGATATCCAGTCAACATCTTCAGTGAACATTTACTTGTTTTTCTTTATTTAAATTCCTTTTGGGAATTATTAAATGCGATTTAATTAACTTTTCAGTAAAAATGTGGCTATGCCATAGTATACGGTAATCTTCAGTCATTACAAAAATAAACGATCAAACCATGGATACTCAAATGCAGCACAGCTTTCAAAAACACTTTCTATTGGTTTTGAGGGTTTTAGTAAAACACATGTTTATTGGTTTATGAGCCCTGTGTTTCACACGGCGGTCAGTAGTGTGTGTGGCGCCGCTGCGCATGAGAATCTAAAGCACCATACCTATGCTAAAAAAGAATGGTAATGATTATAATTACTGTAAACCCACATAAAAATGTATTTATTATTGTCTGAAGTCTCACAAAGGATTTTATGGTAATTTGAAAAAATATTTAGCCAATAGTTTGAGAAAATATATTGGTGGAATATGTGCCGATAGAGAGATTTATGTAGAAGGCCAATATCGGACGATTAATATCGGTGCTCCAGTATATCTGTCGGACCCTAGTTAAGAGCAATGGTTACTTCATTACAGTGAATTGTATCTGAATTTCACATTTTAAGGCATTGTTTGAGAACTGGTTTGGGCAGAAATGAATTGGAACATGTCCAAAAATATAAATTGACGTTTCCCGTAAACTTCTGTTTTAATCCCTGATAGAGAGACTCTTCAAGAAGCAGACATCGTGAGAAAGAAGATATAAAGATAACAAAAGAGAGAACGCCAGACAGTGAAGACGAGCCTACTGAATGGGAGGCCAACCGGGAAGGTAGGCCAGAGCTGCACACCGCTCCTGTGTAACTGTGTAACTGCAAATAAGAGATTTTCTGGTGTTTGTGCTGTTGCACTTGCACTGAAATACTGTGTTACTTTGCTATTTTTGTTTTCTTCAGACTCGGATAATGGAGATTATGATTATGAATTGTCCCTGGAAATGAAAAGGCAAAAGATTCAGCGTGAGTTGATGAAGCTGGAGCAAGAAAACATGGAGAAGAGGGAAGATATAGTCATCAAGAAGGAGGTAGGCTCTGTGTTTATGTTGTTTTCTTGATAGGTTCTCCACTGGACCCTTGCTTAGATCGCATCAAGCAATATGCAATTCATACTCTGAAAAGATTTGAAGTGCCTTGTCTAGTTAAAGTAATATCATGGTTGTGTGGAATACTGTTGACTTCCAAGATGAGGGCAAAGGAGAAGGAAATTGATTAAATGTATAACTTTAGCACAGAAAATGCAAAGCGTTATGTATTCTGAATAATATTGGAACAAACACTGAAAGTAGGTCACTGTTTCAGGTTATTACATACAATTGTTTAGCTGTCTAATTCGTTAAATTATTCTGTGTAAAATACCTATTTAGGATTAAATAGATGATTGAAGGAAATCATAGCATTTTGACAATGGTTGGGTGGGAAAGTAATTGAAATTATAGTGATAGTGTTTCTACTGCAGGAATTTATAGAGCAACAGAAAATGACACTATAACATTTTTTTAACAGGAACAGAACACCAAGAGCAGGAATAGCAACATTTCAAAGGTAAGGTTATTTGACAGTCTTTAGGCATAGTGGTTGCCATCTTTGTTGGACAAGCTGCCTCATTAGGGAAGCCATACCTCAACGCAGCCAAAAATTGCTTTTTCATGTATTTTTAAGATCTCTCCTGAGCCTGTCAGTTCTAAAGGATCCCCTTCATCAAGAAAATCCAGTGGGTCACCTAAACACAAAGCAGCCACTAAAGGTGCTTCTGCAAGCAAGAAAGAGAAAAAGACGTCTGTGATTTCCTCACCTGTATCCGATCAGACCAGGTCAGTTTTGCCAGGCTGGCCACACCATTCTGCTAAATGCAAATGAACAGCAAGGCTATGTTATTATTGACCAGAAAGCCTCATAAACATGCAGTCCTATTAGTTATTTCCAAATGTAAGTAGTTGTAGTTGATGATACACTGAATGAAAATGGTGGAGTAATAGGCTTTTACTGTTGTGGGTGGGATTTTTATTCCGGGCCACTTGTTATTCCTTACGCAGCAATACTTTGTCACTTTTAAGCAGTGTTTAATCTAGGTGCTGTTTTCTAGGGGGGGAAAAACATTTGGATTAATAACTCCTTGACTGTTGGTCACCTTCCATCTTGTAGGTTTGTTTGGGGAATAAACTAGTTTAGATTCCTGAGAGCTTTGAGATTGGTAAGTTGTTTCATCTCGTATTTGGATTTTCCTTGCAGGTCTTCCAAGGCTGTCCACGGAAAAAAGAAAGGCCCTCGGACCCCCAGCCCACCACCTCCTGCCCAGGAGGAGAACCCTGTTGGCAAGAAACACAAAGGAAAACACAAAACTAAAGAGAAGATGGAGGAGAAACCCAAGGAGCCCAAAGAAAGGGGCCGGGACACGGAGAAGCACAAGGAAAGGAAGGAGAAGCGAAGGTGAGGTGCTGGGAGTTGTGCTGAGATTCGTTCATGCTCCAAGGCATGACTGGACTTCAGTTTTGACTCTTGCTCTCCTAGCTGAGATACTTCTTTTAAAATATTTTCTATTGCTTGCTGCAGGGATCGCTCAGAAAGCTCTCACAAGCTGAAGAGGTCCTTAAGCCCGGAGGACCAATCTGGCAGCACGTCTTCGCCATCCAGAGAGATTTCCCCCTCCACACGCAGGAAATCAGCCTCTCCCAATGCACCCAGACCTGCAGCACAGAAACCCCTGCCCTCCCCATCCCGCAGGTAACTGGCCAGGCCCACAGCCACTCTCTACCCTGACCTTTGCCATTAACACAAACAGGGACTCATCCTGCTATTTGTTAGATTTATACACAAAGATTTAAATAAAACAATATCTTCTTTACACAGACCAGCTCCGGTAGAGTTGTTCTTCAGTGTCTGAATCATGCTTTTTTTTTTTTGTCCTCCAGGTCCCCTGCATCCCCACGGCATCGCCGCACCCCCACTCCCCCCAGGCACCACTCGCCTTCCTCCCACTCAGGCTCCTCCGCTCAGAGACACTCCCCCTCCCCTCGACGCAAGCGCTCGGTGTCGCCCTATCAGCGGGAGCCAGCCACGTCCCCCACCCAGAGACGCTCGCGCTCCCCGGTTGCGCAGAGGCCCTCCTCCCCACCACAGCGCCGGGCCAGTCCCAGCCGGAACCAGTCCCAGGGCAGAGATAAGGGCAGGCCTGAGAGGGAGAGGAGCACCCCGTCACACGACCGCCGCCATGAGCGCAGAGATGGTACCTTTGACTCTCGCACTCGATTCTGCACACTGGGCATGTTTGAGCCTGTCATTTTATTGTTGAGAGAACCAGTAGTCTTCTCTGCTCTTTGAGATGTGTGAAAAGCAGCAAATGGCTTCAAAAGAGCCAAGGTGCTTAGCAATGCCCAGTTCCATATAGTGAGGTAATAAAAGTGCTAAAGAAAGAAAGAAAAAAAGATCAGTAAGATCAAATATCTGCAGACGTTTTCCTCTAGATTCTCAGGAGATTTAAGCAGAGATGAGAGAATGTAGGATATATTATTAATACTTTTTACTTTCTATATGAACAGAGAGCCGTGGGAAGAGAGAGAAGGAGGGCCGTGAGGAGCGCGAGTACGACGCGGAGCCCAGTTCATCACGGGATACCCGGGAGGAGAGAGAGAGCAGAGAGGAGCGGGGGCGGCGTGAGACCCGGGACCGCAGGGACACCCGTGACACCAGGGACACGCGTGAGCACCGCGACAGCAAGGACACGCGGGAGCCCCGGGCGGAAGCACGCTCCACACGCGACTCGCATGACTACAGAGAGCGTGACAGAGAGCGCGACCGAGAGAGGGACCGCGGGG
Organism: Amia ocellicauda; assembly: GCF_036373705.1. Lineage (NCBI taxonomy): Eukaryota > Metazoa > Chordata > Actinopteri > Amiiformes > Amiidae > Amia > Amia ocellicauda. Next base: position 17,598,715 of record NC_089855.1, read on the forward strand.
ACGCGCACAGGAAGGACGAGCCCTTTCAGGAGGAGAGGAGCTACGGCAGGGGCCATGCTAGGGAGGACAGTAGCCGCACCGAAACCAGGGCCGAGCTTCGCAATGACTCTAGAAATGAACCCCGGAGCGAGAGACCTGGGAGAGGGAGAGGCCGAGGCACTGAGCCGGCTGAGAAGGGTAACCAAAGACAGGGGCCTCCCTGTTTTATGCACAATTGGAAAATTGTATCTCTTGTACACAGATTAGGGCTGGGGGCTGGTTATGGACCATATTTTAAAAACCTGCTACTGCGTTATTGAGATCACGTGTGTTGACTTCATATTACATATTCCACAACGATTTTGTACCAAGATATTATAATAACATTATATAGAAGGACCTCTCTTCAAACCAGTTATAGGAAGTAGGCTTTTTATTTATTTAAAGTAACAAATTAGTTAAAATTGTGTTGATGGGCAAATCCTATGTCTTTATTTCAGGAGTTCGTGGATCAAGAGGGACTCAGTTTGACAGCCACAGCAGCAGCAGCAGCAACTTCCATGACAACTGGGAGTCACGCAGCAGCTACCCCGAGCGCGGGGCCGAGCGCGGGGCGGAGCGCGGGGCGGAGCGGGGTGCCGAGCGCGGGGCGGAACGAGGGGCCGAGCGCGGGGCAGAGCGGGAGCGCTATGATGGAGACCGGCGGGAACAAGCCAGAGACTCCTCATTTGACCGCCGAGGCCATGCAGAACGTGATCGCAGGGAAAACCGAGACCGAGGTAAGAACCCCAGGCATTGTTCTCTCTCGTGACAAACGCTCCACTGAAAGTTTATTAAGAAAACTAAACTTAAACTGTTTTTGTTTTTTAATCAAAATTCCATTAGAATTGCTGATTGCTCAACCTTATTTCTGTTCCAGACACGAGACTGCCCTCACCAACAAGACACCAGGGCCGCAGCGATGACCTGGAGCGAGAGGACAGGAGAGACGAGCGCAGGGCTGACAGGGGGGAGGACAGACGAGAAGACAGGGCCAGGGAGAGGGAGCGTGACCGGGATCGGGAGAGGGAGAAGGAGAGAGAGAAGGAACGGGAGAAGGAGAAGGAGCGGGAGAGGGAAAAAGAAAGGGAGGCCGAGCGTGAACGAGCCAGGGAGCGGGAGCGGGAGAGAGAGAGGGACCGGGAGCGAGAGCGAGAGCGGGAGAGGGAGAGGGAGAGAGAGAGGGAAAGGGAGCGAGAGAGAGTGGAGAGGGAGGAGAGAGAGCGGGAGAGGAAGGAGAGGGAACGGGAGAGGGAGAGGCAGAGGGATTGGGAAGACCGGGAGAAAGGAAGGGAGGAGCGACGGAGGGAGGAACAGAGGGAAGAGCGCACCGTCAGAGATGTGCATGAGGACAGGAAACCCAGGTATGTTCAAGATATATCGAGTCACCTTTTCTATGTTAATAGTCAGAAATCACTTTAATTCCTGAAGGGGATGCCATGTTTGATCCCCATTCGTTCTCTCTCCAGCAGGAAGAGGCATCGTGTGGAGAGCAGCCCCAGCCCTCGACCCTCTCCAAAGAGAGCCAGGGAAGCCAGTCCAGACAGTGAAGGTGACAACAGCACCGAGGAGAAAAGTATGCCTGTTATGTAGTTTTTTTTTGGGGGGGGTTTGTCTGACTATTATAATACCAATCTAAATTGTATTTAATATATATTTTTTTAGATTTAAAAAAAATATTAATTACTTCTGTCCTATCTCTTTGCCCTTCTGCTCCTGAGAGGAAAATAGTACTGAATATTTTAAAGCAGGTGTATTTTTATCAGTGGCCAAACTAGAAGCGCCGACATTTCGAACTACTACAAGCGCCTAAGCCAGACACTAACCGATAGCTCTTTAACTGCTGTGATATGACAATCAAAGGCAAACCATCGTATAAAGTTTTATTCATGAATATCAAATTCAAATCAAAAGCAGAAATGGAGTATTTAAATTTAAATATGATCATAAAACCTTAATATTATTGCTATAAATAACCTATAAATAATAAAAATTTTCCTACACGTGCACACTGCAGTCAATAAGCAAAAAGCTCAAAAAGGGCGATATGATAAGGGAATGAAACAAGTGCAAATGTAAATATTGGAATAATGCTCAAAAGCAATATTTTATAGTTCAAAAATAACTATTACATTCATCAAAACATAATTGTACACTAAAGTAAACATTTTCAACACCATGTAAACTTTGTTTTCAGCATACAGTGCTTGTATTCACTGTAGCTTTGTACTTTAGTAAACTATTTACTACATATTTAGCCTGCATACCTGACAGCTCGTACAGTCCACGTAGGACACGTTTCTGCACTTTCCCTGCATGAGCTCGTTCCTCACACTGCATTGTGACAGCCCTCTGCAGGTGAACACTTTTATTCCACGAATATATAGCATCGCAATAAATGGTCCTCCGCTGATAATGTCCATGAATCATTTATTTTGTGTGCGATATGCCTGTGCTATTGCACTCTGTATTATGTGCAGTAGCAATCGCGTATTGATCAGTAGAGTAAAAGCACTTGGTGCCATTTGGACCTGGTGTTTCACTCGCAGTGTTTTCACAACACTGGCACAAACCCACGAATCATCACTGTCATTCCCAGTTTCACTGATGGCCCCTGAATCAGTCATGTTCATATACACGTCATTTCCAAAACGAGCTCTCTTCAGTCTCCGTTTCAAATCTGTTTATTTGTGGGGTAATCACTGTATCCACTTAATCTGTATACAGTTGTAAGAAAACACCTGTAATGCTGTACAATGTGTGTGTTTATCAAGCGCATGAAAGACTGTAGACAGGTAGAGATCACCACTTGAGTGCCAGACTGACTCTATTGTAAAGGGAAGGCAGAATTATGCGCTATATTTAATTTATTTATTTAAATGACCCGTCAAATTATTTATTTTTGTGTTTATGCAGTTAAAATGCTGTACGCATGTTTAATGCATATACTTAGGAAAAGTCACAAACTGGTATGTGCAGTGTATTTAGGAACACACAGTTATTCAAATTTTAATAACCAAATCAGTCAAATTGACTGGCTCGGCGCTTCTAGTGTTAAAATGATAATCTTTACTTCTCAAATCAAGAACCTCTTTTAATGTTAATCACACATTATATGGTCTACCTGGCCTTCCTCCTGGCAAGTTTTAACTGTTTGCACAGTTATTTCCTATTTTTGTATCAGGGTTGTTTTTCTGTGTGGAAGTGTTTATGTATTGTCAGTGACCTTCCTGACTGTGTACCATCAGATGAGAAACACCGGTTGCTGAGCCAGGTGGTGCGACCGCAGGAACCCACTCGCTCCCCACCACGCACTGTGCCCGAGGAGAAGCCCAGCCGCTGGAAGGAGGAGGATAGGAAGGTGGAGAAGAAAGACAGCATCCGCACCAGACATGAGGAGCTGGATCTGCGGGACAGAGGCGCTGCTACCAGGGGAGAGCGTCCGAGGGAGCACCTCCTGGACATTGTCGCTGCAGGGGTTTCGGACACCCGCAGGACCAAGGAGCCCCTGGACACAACCCCACACCCCCCTGCTGAGGACAGGGAGGCTGCCCACGAGGAGGTCAAGAAGAAGACCAAATCCCAGAAGAAAGGCCTGAAGAAGAACCGCAAGGAGGAGGAAGTCAGCAGCGGTGCGGAGAGGTTCGCCACAGAGCAGCCAGTCGCCGAAGAGACCCCTCTGCTGTCTCCAAGGAAAGTGCCTAAGAAAAAAGCGGTGGAAAAGAAACGCAAGCGCTCACGAGGTGGGGAGTCGGACATCTCGGAGGAGGATACGGCGGCCCAGCAGCTGAGCAAGAAGAAAAGGGGCCCCAGGACACCTCCACTCATGGTACCTTCTGTAGTCAAGGAAGAGTTCCCAGTCCAGACTGTGGAGAAGGCTCCTCCTGTTGAGGTGATTCCACCCATCAAGGCAGACACCACCTTCAGCGACTGGTCTGACGAAGACGTACCTGAGCGTGGGGATATCGTGCCTCTGCCTCCTGCTGAGAAAGTCCCGCAAGAAGCTCCAAAGAAGGCAATCAAGGGCAAGGACAGGCTAGAACCACTAATCGCCCCCCTGTTGGCTCAGGAGCCGCCCTTATTGCTCCAGTTGCAGCAGCAGTTGCCCCTTCAGCCCCTGATGCCCCAGCACCTCATGCGCAAGGCCTCGGAGCAGAAGCGCAGCAGCAGCCTGGGGAGCAACCAGAGCCGCACCTCCTCGCGCCACCTCCGGTCCCCCTCCAACGAGTCGACGCACCGCGGTGGTGAAGACCACAGCGCCCGCAGGAGGAGGCTGCAGGGGGAGTCACGCGACCGGGAGAGGGAGAGAGAGCGGGATAGAGAGCGGGAAAGAGAGAGAGCCTCTGCCGCGGAGCCACCCATAGAGAGAAAGTCCCGTATCGATCAGCTGAAGCGCGGTGAGCCGAGCCGCAGCACGTCCTCGGGTAAGAGACCGGCTTATGCAAACCAGACGGGATCATATCATTCTGAGCTTGAACCTCCTGGGCCTGTAGAGCAGTGTCTCTCAAAAGGTTTCGGCCCGCGGACCATTCAGCTGATGCAAACGGTTCCGCAGACCCCCCAGACCCCCACCCCAGGTGACAACAAAATGCATTTGCTTATCTCTGAATACCTGTAATACCAAATGATTAATTGCCCAAGCAGACTTTTAATTTTAAGATTAAATATCATAAGTAACATATAAATTCATGTCTGAAACAAAAGGTATAAACATTGTAATTTTTCTGGATCAGCCACCTGGAGGACAATGAATTCACATTTTTGATTGTACAACATATTGAGTGTGTCCGTCTGTACTTTACTAGTCTACAGAAATAATTTGATCCTGTTTCTGATTAGCTGTTGCAAATGCTTATTTTATTTGATTCCTCTTGATTTGCTTCTGTCATCTTCGCGCAAGATGAGGTAAAGGAGTGTGTTTGCATTGTTTTTCCAGATCGCCAGGATTCCCGGAGTCACAGCTCCCGGCGGAGCTCTCCGGAGTCGGAACGCCAGGCTCGCTCCCGGGCGGGATCCTACGACGGCAGAGAGCGGGAGAGGGAGCGGGAACGAGAGAGGGAACAGATCGAGAGGGACCGGGAGCGCAAGGATATCCGGCAGAGAGACTGGGAGCGGGAACCAGACACTCGGGAGTGGGGCCGAGGTCGGGAGCCCCTCCGAAACCGAGAGCCAAGAGACCGGGAGAGGGAGCCGCGCAAGAGGGACGTGGACCCGGAGAGGGACAGACACCTGCCCGAGGGTCACGACAGGGACCGGGAGAGGCTGCAGGACATTCCCATTCTCTGCGAGTTGAAGAGAGCGGAGCCAAAGCTGGAGAGAGACTTTGAGCCACTTCTGCGTGAAGTTGTGACTATAGACCCAGTTAGAGTGGACAAGAATGCCGAAATCCCTCGTGTCATGGAGGAAGCACATGAAGCAGCGAAACTGGACAACATGGAAGGTAATGTTATTGAAAGAAATGTTTGTTTTAGAAAATCACACTTAATGCCTTTAGTAGTAGTGGTTTGCATGTTGTTTGAGTACAGGAAGCGTACTATCACAGCTCTAACACAGGATGTCTCTGGCCCTCTGTTTGCATGTGTGCAGCGGAGGATGATGGGAAAGCCGAAGACTCACAGTCCATGGTGTCGGGTGGAGAGGAGTATGAACCCATCAGTGATGACGAGCTGGATGAGATCCTGGCTGACAGCGCACAAAAAAAGGAAGACCAGCAGGATGAGGAGAAAATCCCAGGTATTGGTGGGAATCAAAGCTGTGTAAACTATAGATATTTAGGTCATATTTCCTGATATTTATTTGCATTTTATCCCTGATGGGCTGCTAGATGTGCTGGAAATAATGTGTTCCAGTAGAATTAAATTATTAAACTTCTCTGATCAGTTCCAGGGTAGGCGCTGAAGATTGAGTGGACCCTTCAAACAGAGGCTGTATGCCTGTATACTGGACTAACTACTAGGCTATGAGTACGATTCTCAGAAATTAATTTAAGGGCCAAAGACTGTCACAGTCTTATTGCACCTGTGGATTGCAGCAGTGTTTGATGTGTTGCAGGTCCTCTGGATGTGATCGATGTGGACTGGTCCAGCCTGATGCCCAAGCAGAAGAAGGAGCCCCGAGCGGCCGGGGCTGCTCTGCTCAAGTTCACCCCAGGCGCAGTGCTCCTCAGGGCTGGCGTCTCCAAGCACCTGGCCGGGGCCGAGCTCTTCGCTAAGGTGAAGGAGACCTGCAAGGGAGAGCTGGAGGACCACAAAGGTAGGGAGCATTAGACAGGGCTGGCTATACGATGTGTGAAATCTTGCTATTTATCTGCTCATTCATTTCTGTTTAAATGGTTTTGCTTTAGGTTATCAAGGTAACAGTTGTGCCAGTTAATGTCACTGGAGATTGTGATGGCTGCTGCTGTCTGTCGCTTGACCCAGATGTCTGTATAAGCAGCTTCCTGTTGTCTTCCCAGATGCTGATAAGCTGTTTGAACATGAGCTGGGAGCCCTGAACATGGCGGCTCTGAACAGGAGAGAGGAAAGGGCCGGCCTGCTGAGGAACCTGGGGCCGTGCTGCAAAGCGCTCTGCTCCCGGAGAGACATCACCATCCGTAGACAGCTGCTCAAGAACGACAAGGTGAGCTCACAACCATGTTTTCAATGCAAGAGAGACCCTAAATCACCCCAATTTATGTCCTTTGCTTGCATGTATGCTCTCGGGGAACCAATTAGGTCATAAGTGCACTGTATTATTGCACTTTGTATTGCAATAGAATCGGTTACTACTTGCTTTTTACACAAATTATCACACTTCCTTGTTTAGAGTTCATACGTACATGATATTTCCTTCTGTTTTCCCAGGGCACAACAAAGCAGATCTACACCAGTGCTCCAGTTGTGGACAATGAGCTGCTGCAGTTGAGCATCCGGTTGTTCAAGAAAAAGACTGCATGTCCGCTCCCAAGCCAGGAGAAAGTAGAGAGCAGCACACTCCCTCAGCCAAGCACACAGGCCGAAGTGTGCGTCTCGTAACATCTCAATCCCGCTGTGCGATTGGAAAAGACTTAATAGAGACTGGTGGATACTAGCCTATGGAGAGGATCCTGTGCATTGCACTGAAATTTGAATAGAGCAAAACAATTCTGTTATACTGTCATTTTTAGAGCTTTTTTTTGTATTACTGTTCCATGTCATAGTTCTTTTTAACCAGCTGTACTGAAGTGTTGTTGTGCATCAGTTATTAAGCTGAGCATTAAAACTTATTGCTGTTTGTAATTCAGGGTGTTGGGTTATTTTTGCATAAAGGGGAAAAAACATTTGTGTTTTGTAAACTGAGGATACTTAAATGTTGCTATGGAAAGCAAAATATTAGGTACATAGTTTATTCAAATGTAAAAAGCACTGCCTTTTAATAAACAATACTCACCTGGCCATTCCCCAGTTCACCCTAACTGTTGTGTAGGATTCTCCACTTGGTGTGGAATTTGATTGCAACTGGTTTACTTGCTCTATCAGAGTAAAGATAATGTGCCTTAAAAGTTGTAAAATGTATTCATTGAGCATACGCAGACTCGGCCAAGGCCGTACTAACTACTGTAGCCAGCCCACTTTCCAAATTGGGAATTACTCTTTGACAATCTGTGCCATTGTTTGCATCACACCATATATGGACTGCAGATTGTCTACAAAAACCCTTTTGTTGTCCTTAGCTCCATAGTTTCTAAATCACTAGAAGAAAAATGTGATAAATATGAATAAAGGGATTGAGTTACAAAGCTAATAAGTAATGGATGAATTTGGGTCAGGCCATCACAGGTATACATTCTTCCACGTGAAGTTTACTTACTGCTTTAATTTCTAATGTATATAAACACACAAAGTATTGATTTTGTTACCAAAATGTCCAAAATACAATAAGGCAGCACTATAGGGGCAGGATTCACAAACCTAGATTATAAATGTAATATTAGGTAATTGTCAAAGACTAGTGGTAATTGGGGTGAGTGAACACAGTGGTCGTGGTTTCAGTACTATTGCCAATGCTATGGACTCCGGATCCATTTTAATTGCAGTAGGATGTTCCATTTAATAGTTGATGAGAAACCATGTAACAGTTGAGCACCCAGCTCTATATTTCTGGACATTGTAACACATTGTGAAGCTCAGTCTTCCCCTCATTTATTTATAATTAGTCAGCTCTCATTATACCGCCTTGTAAGAATGATGGACAAAACTGGTGATATAGGTATGTATGTGGTGTTAAAGAGGGTAAAAACAAGAAAACTTAAACCCCTACACTGTTTGCACAGATTTCAAGGGTTTTAATTTAAGCATTATGCTTATTTCTAGGCTATTTTAATAAAGAACTTCAAAACTTCAAAAAATATTTAAGGAAATTTACAGTAGGCTATAGTAGGCCCTGCTGTAGTATTTCTTTACTTTAAACTGATGCACCTGGTGTCAACCAAGCAAAAGTTGTATTTAAAGTTTCTACAGTAGTGTACTGGTGCTTATAAACTTTACTATACATGGCACAACTAGGGATTTTACATTAAATCTACTGTATTTTCACAAAGCAATTACTAAATACTGTACCTTCAGTAGCCATTCAAATGTACAGTACTGTACTTAATATGAAAGCCTTCATTCACTCTTGACATTACTCTGCTGCTTTAAATTTGTTAGGCTTAATTTAATCAGAACCTGCACATAAACCTCTCACTACTTTAATTTGTATTATTCTTTTGGTTTTGTTTATTTATTGTTCATTTTAGAATAGTTTAATCTGAAAGCATTGACGCAATCAATCCGAGACTTTCGCTGGGTTGAAATGCTGTCCATGTTCGGGAACACTGCTGTTGCTCTTTTCAAAAAATCTAAACCGTGTGTGCAAAGCGTGTGAGCCTGTAGCAGGGATGGAGGTATGGGTATGAGTATTTCATTGGTGCCACAACAAAGTAAACCACAATGCCTATTTGTCTGTTTGGTGGTTGGTGGACAGTGGGGGGTGGTATAATGGGTAACAATAACAGTTGTCATATCGGTAGACGTTTGTTCAGGAAAAATAGCAGGCGGTAAACAAGGTTGGTGGTATACAAAGGGAGCACTGTAGTAAGATTTAAGGAAAATAGACATGAATAGAGGATTTGATTATGTTTAATGATTTCCCAATGCTGATCCATCAGCATTAATACCAAAGGAGAAATTAACAAAAAACTGGCAAGTAGCCAGCCAAAAGTGTGTACATTTTATACAAAAAACAAGGTTCAAATTTTAACTTGAAAAGCTGAGCATGTTTAAAAATCCAGAATGCGAGTTATTTGCTGGGTTTGGCCTCTGTTGGGTTCTCTCCAGTGTCCAGAGTTTTAAGCAGGCGGAAAAGGCCAGCAGCTTCCCTGATCCGGCTGAACTCGATACAGAAGGCCTGTACCTCTATAAACAAGTCCTGGACGTTGATGATTTTGTTTCGGATCAAAGACTGAAGAAACACACAGACGAGGCGGACCAAGCGGTTCTGAAAGCAAAATATTTCATTTCTCATGTTATTCAATGTCTGCACTTGAATTAAAATATATATAAATATAAATATATCTCAAATGGGTATGTAGAATTTCTTATTGAAAGAGAGGGATTCTTTTCAATTTGGCATGTTATTTTCTTTAAAGGGATACTTCAGTATTTTGGCATTTTAGCCCAATTTCTTACTCACCCAGAATCATATGAATACAGCTTTTAAAAAGATCGATATGCTGGCTTTTGAGACTGAGCAATTTGTAACCATTTGCTTACAGCAATTGTTCTAAGCTAACAAAATTCTAAATTCAAATTCCTTCAAACTGGAAGCACAGAATTAAAAAGGGATTCATACATTCATACGACTCCTATTAGAAATCAGGCTAAAATGCCAAAGTATCCCTTTAAATGTTCCACATTACATTACAAATTATAGGTGCTTAAAAGAAACCACAAACTGTTACAAAGTGTCGATCAAATAAATTGCCTTTCCTGTACAAACAAAAATATAAATCCTACCTGCATGTATTTATCCTTGATCTGCTCACAGGTTGAAATACAATTTGAAATGTATAAATGAATGAACTCTGGTGGAAGATCAACTGCTGTTGTAAGTCTAAAACAAACAAAAACAGCTTCAATGAATAACATGGACCACAATGGCGGTACTTCAGGCTTGCAAGTTAACCCAATTAGTCCAGGCAAACAATGACTTAAAATACTGCAGTAAACAACACTTTCTGCACAAAGCACACGTACCTGTTGACCACTTCCATGGAATGCAGAGACATGTCCATGTTGACCAGCACAGAGAAATACTCTGTGATCTGACTAGACTGCATCAGCTTCAGCAACATCTCAATGGCGACCAGTGGATTGTTCTCCACCAGGTCAGGCAGCTTTGCAGGGGACAGCCCGATGTGATACACCAGCTTTGGGTCTTTCTCAAGCTCTCCAAGCAGCTGTTGGGAATGGAAGATAATGTATATACACATCCATCTTAATACTGCTTGACACAATCTAAAGCAGTTTCCTAGCTAGAATTTCACACCTGTTAGAACCATCTCCATCCACATTTTCCTTCTGACCAAAACACCTTTTCATTAAAAGTTCTATCTACTTGACGTTACAGAAGTAAAATCTGTATCTGCAGAGATCCTCCCTCGAGTACGAGTGAAAAGAACCAACCTGTGACTGCTGCTGTGCAGACAGGGGGCTCTTGAAGGCCTTGGACATTATCCGTTTGATCTCCACACCAGTGCTGTTTTTCACACACATGGAGCGGTCCCACTGCACGCTGTGGTCGGGCTCAGAGGGGTTCAGCCAGGACAGCTCGTCTTCACACACATGAAGAGGCGGTGGGGGCCGGATGAACTCGGGTCGAAAGTGGCCTGAACATAAAAAAGTGTTAGGGCAAGAATGTAAACATACTTGCAGATCAAGTGGAATGCAAAACAGTGCAAACATGATCTCGCTGTACGACGATTTCTGTTGTGCCATTTTCACTCCTGGATAAGAAAACCATTTGAGTGTCTTCAGATAATAACTCAGATACGAGTTATTTTACAATTACCTAACAAAAGGCTACTACAGATCAGCATCTACGTTTTTCAATCTTTAAAGGACTGTAGTATTTCCAGACATATGGAAGAAACTTACTTTCCAGTGGTGGACGTGGCCCACTGACCAAGGCCTCTGTGATCTGATTGGCCACCGAGCTGTCGAACCCAGAGTTTGAAGAATCTGGATCAGGATCATTAAGGATGCTGGGAAAGCTGGCCTTACTTTGGGTAGGTAACTCTGACTGGCGCTCTGGAGGAACAGAAAAAGATACGCATATAAACACACATTTTATATTCTATTAAAAGGCATTTTAGCCTTAGTACTAGAGTGCTGACAGTAATCACTCATACATTTGTTCTCATGTCCTGCAGCAGGGAAAACAGCAGTCACAAACAGCTAGTGTCTAATATGAAGGAAAAAAAAGTCAGGTTTGGCACATTTGTGTATGCCACACATTGTTGCAGATCATGAACATTTATCATGTTCATGTTCACCTACCTGCCAAGGCCAGTTGAAGCCCACTGATATCTACTGACTGGGGCATGTTTCCCACATCCATGCAGGACACCTGCCTAGGGGTCTTCTTGAACAGTTCTCTGGGGGGTGCCAGCATGAGCTGGGAGAGGAAGAATTTCTCTGGCAATGTTATAGGAGGGAGAAAACCTAAGAAGATTGAAGATACAAAACATGAATAACGTGAATTACTCCCGATCAGTTTAAGACACTAATCACTGCCTGGGTTACACACAAGACGGAAAAGTCGCACAATAAGCCCTGAGGACTGTTTCAATCATGTAAGTACATTCAGAGTAACGCATCCCAGGATAACTTTTAAAAGTCCTGCTCTGATGCCTGACAAAGTTTAGATGCGTCTGTGCCATCAAATACACACAACAGACACACCCCCTTACATTAGTTGCTGACCCTTTGGTATTTACAGATCTCATGTGTTCTCTGTATGCTTTTAAAAACACCGTTCATCAATTGAGAAATATAAATGTTTCTCCAAGTCTACAAACTCACCGGAGAGCTGCTTCTCCTGCTCCTCCCCAACGGGTGCGGGGTTCAAGAGGTGAGCGAAGACGGCGGCGAAGGGGTTTGCAGCCAGCGGCTCGGTGCGATACATCTCCCACAGCAGGTACAGGGCGGTCAGGCGCTGCGGCGAGCTGGGCAGGAGGTCTGGCTGCTGCAGCAGCATCACCAACACCGAGCCCACTCGGAAATGCTCGGCTTTCCCAAAGTAGTGATGGAAGGCAGTGGAAAGACCTTCAAAGGTGTTGGTGCAGGCTTCCTCAGAGATGATCCCCAACAGATTGGAGAGCTCCTTCGGGGCCAGCGTCATTGTTCTCTAACGGGGTTGTACAGAACCAAAACTGGAATTTATTCTTGAATTGTGTTCAAAAACGCGGGCTCATGGTACTAACCATCAACTGCACCCTCCTTGCAGTCCGTAACTATGGCCAGCATTCCTCCGTATAGCCCTTTAGTACCAAAAATATAGTAAACCGCCACAAACACAACAAATAACGGCTTTACAAGCAACCCAAACGTTTAAAAGTAAACCAGAACAAAATCTAAAAATAAAAAAGACCCATATGACACCAATATCCGTATAAAATAAACTTCAGTGTGTGAAACACCAGGGCTCTTTAAATACGGCACTGCTGTCAGTGTTGTGTTTTTACGACAACCAAGGTGCATCATGGGAAAAGTAGTTTGGTTTACGTAATTCACGTTCCCGTAAGATTTAAACCATAGACATTCAAACAAGGACTTCCCTCGATAACTATGGTTTAATCATTGAAGTTGATAATTCATGTTTTTCAGAAATGTTTGATTTTTTAAGTTAAAAGTACATCGTATATTTATGTAATTTACTTTTGCATACTCCGTTTCTTGTCACCGTTTCGTTGTTTTATTACAATCGCCTGTGTTTACGTACAGGCCGGCCTCTGTGCCCCGGAAGCGGTTCCTCTCTGCAGGTTTAGTATTACCCAGAAGCCCTGAAGTCCTTCCTTTCCGACATTTTCCCCGGCAGAGTGAGTACATTCGAGCATAAACTCTCTCTAAAATCCAACTTCATCCTACCCCGAAACACGAGTAAAATTTCAATCTAAGCACACACATACGTAGCATTTACTATAACGAATACATGGGAATCGATATTTTAAAGTGGGGGGGACAAAATTATAGGCAAAACACTTAGGTGCAGTCTGACGTGCAGAGCAATGGCAGCTCTGTTCATGCTGTAGAAGCACGTACCAGATCCGGCTTCTGTTTGATGTATTACATTAATTTACCGCCATATAAATAGTTTCATAGAAGCCGTGACAGTCTTGTTGACTGGTCGTGAAAGTTAGATTTGCAAAGCTATAGTAGTTGGTCTATTGAAACTACTTCAGATGTAAGTTGGCAGATTTGCACTAATTACACGATACGTTTTTTAAATATTTAGTGTGATACGGTTCGTGTTGCAGTTGTGTATTGGGCCAATCCGTCGATTTAAAGCCTTATTTTTAAGCTTTACAGGTAGTGTACATGCTAGGCCCCACGTCACTTCTTGAGTTCTGCACCTGAAAATGCTACAGAAAGCTGCGTAAACACAGGCCAAACGGGTCGTGTCTCTTCGTGCAAACTGTGAAGTGATATTGCGAGTATTTGACTTGTTTTGGTTGGTTTTCAGATGGCTCCAATAAAGAAAGGTGGAGAGAAGAAGAAGGGTCGTTCTGCCATCAATGAGGTGGTGACGAGGGAATACACGATCAACATCCACAAGCGCATCCATGGCGTGTGAGTATTTTAAGTGTGATCATCTGTCAGTATGAGTTATGTAGTTATTGCTTGGGTGGATTGTGGGGCCTTGCTCTTCTAGGTGAAGGAAAGGCACCTGAATGATTCAGAAGCCAGTTGTGTAAAGATTTGTGATCTTCTTTGTCTGATCCTCAGGTAGTGTATTTTTCAGACAATTCATAGTTGGTTTGAAGTCGGTTGATCATTGTGTTCCAAGACTGTGTGTTGTCAGTTATGAGAATTATACATTTATAACATTTCTTCTGTTACTTTACATAAAATAGTGTTTTGGCACATCAGTTCCTAGGATGTGTGTGTGCAATCAGTGTGGCCATGTACATTTTATGTCACGAGTGGTTGGCTTCAATATTTTGCATCTGTTTGATTCGGTAATGTAAATACACAGGATTTGATGCATTTTTTTTAACAAGACCCCTTCCCCATCTCTCCTTCCAGGGGCTTCAAGAGGAGGGCTCCTCGCGCTCTGAAAGAGATCCGCAAGTTCGCCATGAAGGAGATGGGAACTCCTGATGTCCGCATTGACACTCGTTTGAACAAGGCTGTGTGGACCAAAGGCGTGAGGTACGAGGAAATGATGGGGGGTACAGATCTGGAGGCTGTATGCTTCTGAACGGAGCTGGGAATATAAAATTGCTTGTTTTTTCCTAGAATGTTTTCAGCAGTGGGACCTTCAGATATAGATAGTGCTTTTTTGAAACTGAAAAAAAATGCTGGGCTCTAAGCAAAGAGCATGTTTTTAAAATGAGTCTTCGGATTAGGTTTCTGACACTTATTTACATTTTAAAGTCTGGAGAACAATAGGGTTATGTATGTAACATTCTTTCCGATGTTTTATGGTATGCAATTGACTTAAAGCATTGAAATGTGCATCGTCAATCATTAAGTTTTATCCCCATCGTAAACCTATTTTCTTATGAGAAATGAGAAACTGAGAACTATAGATGTGCATTGCAAAGGTTTTCATGTATTTAATAGTACTATTATTACTACTGTACAACACCAACTGTAGATATTATTTGGTAGTGACTTCTCTTCCTAAACCTGAGTGTTGTATAAAGGCTGTGAGATGGGAAGCAATGAACAAGTTTGGAATTATACTATGTGGATACTTTTCTGCACAGCAGTATTTTGCTGAGGTTGAAATAACATTTGTATGTTACTGATGCAATTCTTTTTTTAAATTCAGGAACGTACCATACAGGATCCGTGTTCGTTTGTCAAGGAAACGCAATGAGGATGAAGATTCTCCCAACAAACTGTACACCCTGGTCACATATGTTCCAGTCACCACATACAAAGGTAAGCTTAAATACACCAGAAACTGTGAGGGATGCAGTAAATCCAGTGGCAAAATGACCTATGTTTTGATGATACCTTGCCTCAGGAATGCACACTGGCTATAGGGATACGTTGGATTATTTTAGAAATTAATGACAACTAGGACTAATTGGTATTTTTTCACTCTCTTTCAGGCCTGCAGACGGTCAACGTTGATGAGAATTAAAATGTTCTCTGTTAAAATAAATTTGTAAATCAAATCTTTTTGTTGTGTGGCTTTTCAAAATTAGCATCTTGCAGTTAGGGGTATATACTTTTTCTGACCCCCCCCTTCAGATTGTTACTCCTGATAAACTTTCAATGATTTGTTTGTTGATTCAACACTAGTGTTTTAGGTAGTACTCTTTAAAAATTAAAACCGATTGTGATACAGTAAACATTTCATAGTGCTGGGTTTAGTTTGAACTGTGCTATGTGAAAGATGCATGATTTAAAGTTTGTATTTACTTGGTGATGTCTGGGTTTCATATAGAAATTATGGGTTACAATTACAACATTAAAAGCGGTCATTCTGACTATAGTGTACATATCAGTGAAACCTGAATTAAGATTAAACGTGTTTAAATTGATAGATATAGGGAATTGCAGAGCCTCTTCAACCCTGAGTCATTACGTTGCACATAGCAGGAGTTGAATTATAATTTTGCATCAGTTACCATGAATACAAGTATTAGTGTGAAAGGTCAAAAAGACCATTCGGGGAAGTACAGTTGAAATAAGGATGTTTTCAAGCTGCTGAATATCTTTTGCCTGGAAGCCACATCATGATGCCCTTAATTAAAAGCAAATACAGCAGTAAAATGCACTATTGTCACTGCATGGATCAGAGAGGCTTTTACTTGGTAATATGTAAGCAAACCTAATACTCTAACCTACATTAAATCACAAATTGACCCAGCTCCTAGTAATGCTGTTAGCCATATTCTTCATGATGCATTTTTTGCTGTGAAGAAGCAACTGTCAAATTGAGCCTGAAAAGGAGTGGTTTGCATGGCCGATACGGCAAAGTTTGTTTCTTCTTAAGCTTTTGTCGAAAAAGTCAACACATGTATAGACAAACAAGTGATAATACACAAAATGCTCCCAATATCCCAAAGAGCAGGCATCATTCACTTTACAAAAGGAAATTCACACAAAAAGGCTGAAATGTTTTTTTAATGTTACATTTAGTAATTGGCAAAGACATTTTTTATATTGAAAGGAAAAACACAAAGCATAAATATAAACTGCAATTCAAATCATGATTGTAGACTTACAGATCACACAGGACTGAACTGGAACGAGGGGTGGGGACAGGGATTGTTGTTATGCATGGTGACACTCAGGATGCAGTAAGCAGGTGGCTTAAAGTATTTGTCAAGTCCTGATAGAGAGGCTATACATTCAGATTTTGTATTAAGATTTTGATAAGCCTTTTTTGGGATATTACATTCTTGAAGCATGTTTGGATGAGGCCCACCCCGGTTAGAGCTTTGGTATGGTTTATAGAAGCCATTCTCTCCCCCTCAGTTTTCTACAGAAAGTTTTCAGCTGTCTCTTGTAAGTCTTCAGTGATTATACAATTTCCATTCAGAATTCAAGTAAAAACAAACATCCATCACAAAGTTTTTTTTTTCTCCCAATCACAGACTAGCAAAATGTAGTTAAGTACTTTTACAGAAATAGGAAAACTTTTACAAAGAGTTCTTTAAGAACTATTTTAACATTCTCAGAAACAAACATAATTGAGAAATATCATTTCAGTTCTCCTATGAATTATGGATTTTATGGACATTGTTTCCTTTTTAAGAACAAAAGTTTAAAACTTGTATTATACAACTGCACATACTTGCCCTTCTGATGTGCAATTAAGGGATACATTCTCATTTGGGTTAATGTCTTACCAGTTTCAAATCACCCCCTTGTGAGCATACATGCTCAATGTATTACACTTTTAAATTTAGTATACTTCATTTCACATGCCATGTAGGTAGGAGATGGTAACAATCTGTCATTGAAGTCTAATCTTCACAGCCTTCAAACCTTGCGAGAATTAGTCAAGTTGTTATGAAACAGTTTTATGACACCCACCTACCTCCACCGGCCGCAGTGCGTCAGAGCTCAGTAGCAGTTTAAGTGTTCAACTCGCCCTGGGACATAAGCCAGCAAAATCCCAGCTAACTTTCTACCTCGCATGATTTAGGCATTTTAAGAATTCACTTCGCTGATAATTATTCCACTGCAATTTATATATAAATAAATGTTACAACGGACAAGAAAGCATCCTTACTCCTTTCCTTTACATATGCCAATCGAAGGTAAAACTAACTTTTTAAAACTTATTTAGCTTGGTATAGAATTAAGAACCACAGTAGAAAGAGCAAAAATGATTGATAAATTTGCTCTGCAATCTTTAGGATGCTGGTTCTGGATTCCCCTTCTACTTTTTAAATGTGAGAAGTTAATACACCAAAAATTTACCATTGGAAGAATTACAGTTTTGGCTTGACCAACCAGATCATTTCAATCAATATAAATATAAAAGTATTTGTAGGTTGGCAGTAATATACAAAGCTTTCTTCTTATTGAACAGTTGATAAACACTGGCAGTCAGCTTAAAGGGAAGGGTTAAAAATGAAAGCTGCATCACATACCATAATCTTAATAGGATATCAAGCAGGTAAGAAACTCAGATGGAGAGGATATAATTGCACCCTTCAGCACCACGCAGTTGCCCATAGTTAGGAATCCTGGATCATCAGAAGACTGATTCTTTCATGATACTGATTCAGTTTTGCACTGTTAATTTTGGCTTTGAGATCCACGGGCCTCTCAAAGAAGTTGACCAGCGACTGCTCTGTGAGAAGCGAGGCCACAATCTGCTCAAACGTCACGTTCCACTCCCCTTCCGCCTGGGAGCTCTGTCCACCTGGGTCTGCGTTGTCCATATGGAAAGTCTGCTTGGGGGCCTCTGCCCCTCCTTGGGTGAGACTTGCGTCATCCACTTGCACCGCGCACTCCTCGGGTGTGTTTCCGGGACACTGGCTCCTCTGGCCCACCTCCCCAATCTGTAGCACCAGGCTGGTGACGGTGGCGATGGCCTGGAACAACTCGTTTTCATTGGGTTCCCCTTGGAACATGCTGTACAGTGTTTTACAGAACTGAATGAACTCCCTCTGCAAAACCAATCACATGGAAACACTATTTGAATGTCCTGAACAACAAAAATAATAGGCAAATTAGCTTTTAACCGGGGTTGGCAATGGGATGTCTAAACATACTGGATGTATAGTGACATTCAGGGGGATCGGATGACTAAAATCAACCTTAACTGCTTTTGCTGCAGTTAAAAAGAAAATAAAAATCAAACTTGGAACATACAATTACCCACTCTTGTATCCACTTTTACATTCAGCTGCTGAAATTATCAGTTAAACCAATTAAACCAACAGCAATTTGCCAATACATGCCAGTGTGTTCTTGGGTTTACACAGGTCTGAAATCCATTACCTGGTTCATCATTGGAAGAGGTTTGTCCGCATCCTTCTCCTTGTCTTTTAGAAGGTCTTTCAGCATTTGCTTCAGCTGTTCTTGATAGTCCTTCATCTCCCCTTTAAGTAAATGGTAACAAAGGAGTTTCTTGTTAGTGATCAATATCAGGACTATTAACAGATGGGACAAGAAAGTTCTTGATGTTATTTTCAAGTTTCCACTATTTCTCTGCTGAACTATGCAAAAACGTGGCAGTTTAAAAGTTGAGGGGGACTCCATTATGGCCAGGATTCTCTGGTCCTATAGGGCACCATTTGGCCTTTCTTAATATAATATTGGGCTGATAGACTATTTTCTATTGAGACATATTCATTACATTCTGTGTCAGAGTCGTCACATGTTGAGTTTACGCACTTTGTGAGAGGGCAACGAAAAAGGGATACTTGCCATTAGAAATATCCACGTACAGAGGCCTAGTAGTGGACAACAAGGGTGTCTTCAGCGGAGATGGGTCATCTTCCTTTTCTGTGAGAGCTAACATGCCAGATGATTATTGACCACCGTCAACATCAAAGCTAAGGTGGGATGTATTTATTTTATATACAAATAAATGGTACTGGAATGGTCTTCAGAATAATAGGTGGATGATTATTATTGTACTTGTTGTCATTCTGCATATAGAAGAGTGTAAGTCATAGTTGGGCTATTACTCCACTTTTGCCATTGTTCTTTTTACCTTCACACAGGGCCAAGGACATGGGTATCATGGCACCCTGGACTTATGTTTGATTATCATTATCGTAAACCATATTGTCTTACCAGGGGGTATGTGCAGCCGGTATAACAGTCGGATTTTTTCATTCAGTTCTTCACAGTACATAGTATCTGTAAGAGAAACCAAGACGAGCTTTATTCCCTTTTATAGATTTTTTGATGTTATTACATTTAAAAAAAATAAAATGGTTAGTCATTTAATACACAGAACGGCGGTGAAAGCATTATTGTGGGACGTCATTGAGGCTTTGGTGTTCAAGCTCCTGCATATTGTTATTGATTCTCCTGAAAGCTTTATAGGCCTAGTGCCAACCTTCATGTTGAAAGGAATTGGATCATACAATATCATTATTACAGGAATAGTTGCGGTTCACTAAATTCCTCTTGGACTTGGACTCTCTGAACCGAACTAGAGTGCAGATTTAAAGCATCAATCAAATGCTCTTAATAAAAAGACAAAATGTACACTGCCTCAAAGTGAAATTGCAGCCAGTTCTTCAACACAGAATTTCTGATTGTTTTAAGAATACACAGTGGCTTATGAGGATGTGATTGTGTTCAAACGTGCTGCATACCTCCCGTCTCAGTCTGTAACGTGGGGAAACTGCACTTGACCATCCCCAGTGTGTCTTCAGCTGCCGGTTCTTACCTAGCCAAATGGCAAACGGCTTGAAGCTGATGAGGGAGTCCCTGTGTTGGTCCAGCAGTGTGAAGGTGCGGTGGGCTACGGCATCCGTGTGGACCCCGCACAGCCAGGGGGACAGCAGCTGGTAGAGGCTCTTGAACTGCGGACGGTCGATCCTGTACTGCTCCACGTACTGCAGGCTGGGGTCATGGAGCTGCAGGGCCGTCACCGTCCTCCCCCAGTAGCAGTTTATAAAGTACTGGGTCTTCAACACAACCATGAAACACCCTTCAGAAAGGCAATGCCTACCCACCTCTTTAAAACAAGGGTTATATTCCATTCCATTTGATATGAATGTGTCTGGGTTCCACCCCCAACCCCCAATGCCATTCAGCCTGGAAGCTTTAATCCTATGGTCTCCAAAGGACTGAAGTGTAATACATACACAAACTGGGGTGTAAATTTCAATTCATTTTCACTTACTTAGCAAAGGGATATTTTTCAATGTCAGACTGATGAATTATAAATGGCAAACTAGTTTAGTTTTCAGTTCCTCATTGTACATTTATTCAAGACAACAAGACAAGCTGTAACAAATACTAAATAATGAAACTTGAAATGGACTATGGACCATGTACAAATAAGGGCTTATCAAAATACCCAATTCACTGCAACATTATTGCAGATTTTATTCTTTGTATGCTACCCTACCCGACTGCTTCCACGACAGAATACCTAGTATTAGAGACCCTGATGTCTGCAAAACATTTTACTTTATTTCAGGCTAGTGGCTTAAATAGTAGTTGTTGCTCAAACCTTAAAAAGATCGTAGACATCTCCCAGCTCCTGCGATGCGAGGGAAACATCTGGAGTCACAACTCGTAGCTGGATGAAAAAAAAGAGACAAAATACCTTCTGATATTACATATGTAATAGTACTATTTATACAGGCAAGGTAAACACTATAATTGCATTATATTGAGAGTTGTGAACATCTGTGTGTAGAAAATAAAATGGTACATTAATAATACAAATAATCCTGACAGAGTTAAAAGTGATAAAGTGATTGTGAAAAATGTGATTTGACTATTCCCCACCCCCCCCCCCGCCAATTAAGAAGCAAACAAAGCAAATCTCCACTATTTATACCCTAATGTGAAGTGAATTCCCAAATATATATTTTATAGAATAAGACATTTTCAGAAGCTTAATTTACAAGTTAGTTGCGGTTGCTGTAATGTTTAGAATTTGGGGAAGTGAACACTCGAAAGCAGACGGACAGCTGCATGTTTAGATCTCTGAAGCCTCGGTGAAGGTGTGCTGCATGTGCAGTGGGCTCACCCACCGCGTTCTCCTTGGTCATGTCCTCGTGGGCCTGCAGCACCTGCACTCTGTGTCTGCACCGCAGCTGTCCGATCTGCTTCACTGTGAGGCCTCCAAACTTCTGCACAACAGACAGCACCAGGCAGAACTCAAGATATTTACATTCTTTATACAATTTCACCCCCTTTAGTAATAATGTCCTTTATAATTCACCTCATAGGAGTCTCTGATGAGGTCGGCTATCTGGGTCTCCTGCACAGAGTCTTGGTCTGATTCCACACCAGACTGGGGGCTCTTCGCTGGGGGGGAGGGATTCTCCTCGTTCTTTACATGCTCTAAAAAACTGCAAGCATGCAAAACAACACAATTTGAAACAGTGTTGAAGATTTCATCACTTACATTATTGCATTGGCTTTTTCCAGAAGTACTAGGAATGACAGACAGAAATGGAAGTTTTGGAGTCAAAGAAGGCCAAAGGTCATTTGCCATGTACCTGGACAGAATCATCATGACCTGCCCATCGTCGGTGCTGCTGCAAAGGGCTGCCGCGTTGGCATCCAGCACCGCCAGTCCCAGCTGGAAAATGGCCTTGATGCCATCATAGAAGAAGCAGTCCACCACGCGGACAGCACTCTCAAAGGGCATGATGCTGAGGAACAGGGTGAGGAACCAGGAGAGGGAGATGGAGGAGAGTGGGGAGAGGTCGGGGATGTGCTCGGCCAGCTCGGGCAGCCGCTCCTTTATCAGCTCTTCAAACACTGACTGATCTACCTGGGCTCCTGGAAGCACAGGGGACATGCATAAGGGGCAAGAACAGACATGGGGCAGTGCAGGTCAAACCACCTTGGGTGTTTGCGGTTTAGACGTTGTACACTTATCCACGTGAAGGACTGGGACAAGCAATGGGACCACTGCCAGCAATAGTTTGTCAGTTGGAGATTGGTTGTTAAGTTGTGTATTGTGATGTTTTAGAGAACAGTGTATTAACAAGATTTATGGCAAGTGGCATTCATCTACTAGCATAATTATATAAAACCACCAAAGCAGGAATGTAACAGTGGTTGAAGGAGAACAGCCTTGAAAATACACTCACCTAAAGGATTATTAGGAACACCATACTAATACTGTGTTTGACCCCCTTTCGCCTTCAGAACTGCCTTAATTCTACGTGGCATTGATTCAACAAGGTGCTGAAAGCATTCTTTAGAAATGTTGGCCCATATTGATAGGATAGCATCTTGCAGTTGATGGAGATTTGTGGGATGCACATCCAGGGCACGAAGCTCCCGTTGAATTCATTGTCATGTTCAGAAACCAATTTGAAATGATTCGACCTTTGTGACATGGTGCATTATCCTGCTGGAAGTAGCCATCAGAGGATGGGTACATGGTGGTCATAAAGGGATGGACATGGTCAGAAACAATGCTCAGGTAGGCCGTGGCATTTAAACGATGCCCAATTGGCATTAACGGGCCTAAAGTGTGCCAAGAAAACATCCCCCACACCATTACACCACCACCACCAGCCTGCACAGTGGTAACAAGGCATGATGGATCCATGTTCTCATTCTGTTTACGCCAAATTCTGACTCTACCATCTGAATGTCTCAACAGAAATCGAGACTCATCAGACCAGGCAACATTCTTCAACTGTCCAATTTTGGTGAGCTTGTGCAAATTGTAGCCTCTTTTTCCTATTTGTAGTGGAGATGAGTGGTACCCAGTGGGGTCTTCTGCTGTTGTAGCCCATCCGCCTCAAGGTTGTACGTATTGTGGCTTCACAAATGCTTTGCTGCATACCTCGGTTGTAACGAGTGGTTATTTCAGTCAAAGTTGCTCTTCTATCAGCTTGAATCAGTCGGCCCATTCTCCTCTGACCTCTAGCATCAACAAGGCATTTTCGCCCACAGGACTGCCGCATACTGGATGTTTTTCCCTTTTCACACCATTCTTTGTAAACCCTAGAAATGGTTGTGCGTGAAAATCCCAGTAACTGAGCAGATTGTGAAATACTCAGACCGGCCCGTCTGGCACCAACAACCATGCCACGCTCAAAATTGCTTAAATCACCTTTCTTTCCCATTCAGACATTCAGTTTGGAGTTCAGGAGATTGTCTTGACCAGGACCACACCCCTAAATGCATTGAAGCAACTGCCATGTGATTGGTTGGTTAGATAATTGCATTAATGAGAAATTGAACAGGTGTTCCTAATAATCCTTTAGGTGAGTGTAGATTTAAATGCCAGATCTGAATCTCATAGAATACCTGGACTGGCAAATCAGGAGGTTCCATCCAACACCTTCTCTTGCTGCACTAGAAACTGCATCAATGGAGGTGTGGCATAGTATTCCTCTAAATCATCTATCAAAAGGATTTCAGCAGTCACTAAGGCAGAGACCTATATTCTACAAAATGCATTGTAAATAGCTGTAGATTGTAAATTCTGTAAACACTTCAGGTAGTTTAGTATACATGTATATAAACACATGCAAAATTCCAAGTGTCTCTACACACAGATGTACATATACTGTGTACACAGAGAAAGTGGGGAAAAAAAACAATTCAATATATAATGTTAAATGTTCTTTGCAGTGGACGAATGGTAATTATTATTTTTTCTTCCACAACAGCCTTCTTAACATAATCCCCAATATAAAAATACAGTACAAATGGCGTTCGATTAAGATTAATGTAATGATAAATCAGCTTTTAGGAAGCTAATGTCTTTGCAACTTGAATATGGATTCCTAGCGTTATAAAGCAGGTTAAAACAGATGTATAGGAGTACAGGAGTATACGCAACATCTTCATCAAAAGATAAAAACATCTTCGTATTTCAAACCGAAAAATTAATAGTCAACAAGATAATTACAAATCAAAAGTGATCGTCAGTTGTTGGTCTTTCACATTTTTCCTATACCTACCACACCATCACCCTGATCAAGAAACAAACCAGTTCATGTCAAGTGTTTCAGCCTGTCCATACCGATGACTCTGCAGGTGAAGTAGTCTGGCAGCATCCTCTCACAGATGGCCACCAACAGCCAGAAGGCCTCCTCTTCCTTTGTGTAGAGCAGCAGCACTGAGGCCAGGATATTCATGGACTGGGAGTGAGACAACAACACGCACGAGACACTGAGAACAGGGACGGTCACAAGTTTAATGGGGTTTGTGTTTGCTTTCTGTTGCATTTTACAGGTAGGCTTCTAACTGGCAAACCTTTTCTATCCTATTACTCTGAGGATTGAGACACATACTGTAACAGCCAGGACTTCTGATAGCCTTCATCTTTTAATAGCATTTAACTCACACTTATAAATAACCATTTGCTCATAGAACGTCTACAGTTAGTACATACATTGTGGTTTCCTCGGATGCTCAGTGGATTTAAGACCCCTTCCATTTCATAAAGAAGACAGAACAATTCTTATTATTGGTCCTGTAAGCAATCAATGATGCAACAAATTACTTGTGAAGAAAATTATTAGAACAATTACATGTCCCTTGACCTGAAAAAGTACAGTGTGCTTGGTGAGAGGTCAGCATTTTAAAGATACATGGATGTGGAGGAAAAAGACCCGAAACAAGGGGGAGTTTACTGTAAGACAGGCCTTAGTAGGTGGGCCAGTGAACATTGCTCCCAGCTTTCGGTGTGAGGGACGTACCTGGCAGTAGCCGATCTTGGGGTTCCTGTAGGCGTAGGCAGTCAGCACCCTCCGCAGGGCAGCAATGGCGGCATCGCTCTGGAAGGCGGGGTGCTCGGGCAGGGAGCGGTGCAAGTCCCTTTCAATCTCCTCCGAGGCCAGGTTGCACTTGCCCAAGGATTCTGACACCAGGTTAGCGTAGTAGTCAGGTTGGAAGGAGAGGTCAGAAGCAGAGTCTGCATTGGCACCAAAACAGACACCCCATTGTGTGAAACAGAGGAGGCATGACAAGAATGTGAAGGCTGTTCTCCAAGGCAACGCCATGCACAAACCATGCGTGCAGTCTGTGCTTTGAAATTCTCCATGTTTATTTAACTATTACCCACTTAAGAGGAGTTCAAAGCTTTTGCCAAATCAGACATGCTACTGGGGTTTCACATTGAAAAGTCTAAACAGGGAAATTAGTTCTCAGTAGTAAGAGGAGCCATTTTAACTGACTTTGCGAAACACCCACCCATGGACCCTGTCCCTCACCTGAGAAACTCAGCCAGAGCTCCCCCCGCAGTGACTCTGGGATCCCCATGGCTACCAGCCTCTGGATCTTCTCCGTGCGGAACATGTACACCCCCCGGCCGTACTCTTCGAAGTGGTCCTGCCACAGCCGCTCCTTGGCCTGCTCTATGGGCTGCAGCACAGCACAGACACACAGCCTTCACTTTCAAAATCAGGTTTTGTTTGCTGTTCAGGAATCCCCATCTACTTTGTATACCACAGTCCACGGCATAAACAGCCGAGCTACAACACTGCAGGGCATTATAAAGCAACTCTCAGAGAACACTGTGGGCTCACAAACACCCAGTAAGCCACAGGAGTCACTTCTGTGCAACAAGGCACTGACACCCTGGCCAACTTCAAGCTAACTTTAACTCTTGCATGTTTCAGACAATTCCATGCCACCAACTGACCAATACAAGTTGGCTATGAAACAAAGGAGATCGCAGTCTCTGGAATTGAATGCTTATTGTTCTCCACTTACGGGTTTGTTGTTTGAAGACTCTGGCTGCGTATGATGAAAAGCTGACATTAAGGCCTCTGTGTTCAGTGTGGTTGGTTTCCCAGATGGTTCATTGTCTTCACAGTCCGAATACATTTTGTCATAGTAGAAAGTGTAATATGGTGTAGGAGCAATCTAAGGGGCAAAGATATGCATTTATTTTTCAAATACAGCAGTAACATATCCATGTCACTGTTTTCATTACATTAAACTGCTGGCCAGTGCTTGCTGGAGAGGGAGCCAAAGGGTGTATTTCTCGGTAGGTGTTTTCTCTCCTGATGGTCATGCTGCATTGCGATTTACAGTTTGGCAATGAAATTAGGTGATTTAATTGGTATACACTAACTTTTTCTGTACAACTGAAACAAAATAATGTATATACATCATATAGATGGATAGATATAGCCTAATTAACTAAAAGTGTACATTCCAAGCATTTTCATTATTAACTAGCTGCTCAGTACCAGGGCTTTCTTGCGGTTGTCCTTGTTGCGGAACATGGCCTGTTTCCACTGCACACTCCTCAGCCGCTTGGTCATGTTCTCCGCCAGCACGTCTCGCTCTCGGAGCTCGATGAACTGGAAGGCTTTCTTACTCCGAATGCTGACGATGATGGGATTGGGAAGGAGGCTGGTGCTCTCCGCTTTCTCTATCGAGATCACCTGAATAAAACAGCATTAGGAAGTTTAGGCACACAGTGAGGGACTAGACCTAGTGTGTGTGTGTGTGTCGTACAGGGCACTCGCCACTTTCCCCTTCTCCTCACAACGAACAGAATAACAGTACCATCCCTAACCACTTTCATTTGAGGATTGTCTAACACCTACCACCACATATATTAGAGAAGTGGTAGCAATTGACTGTCCTGTTAATTAGAATTAAGTTAAGGTGCATTTCATACAGGACAGTTAAAAGGACAACATTTTTCACCAATTCTGATCAAAATGTCTGTAAACTAATAGTAATCCTTCTACTAGCCAAATACAGAAAAGAAAGTGTTATATAGGACACGTCTGAATATCCGTTACATTCGGGTTCTCTTTTTTTCTCTATATATGTAATGTGTGAAAATATATGAATCTGCAAAATATATATATTTATACACATATGAAACTACAAGACTAAGATTAACATTGTATTTTTGGTGGTATTTTCTGTTCTAAATGCACATGATTTTACCACTAGGAAGTGAGTGAACATCTAGTTTCTCACTTCCCTTAAAACACATTTGATTGCAAGTAAGCATTTGAGGACTGGAATTCTTAAATGTCTTACTTAAAAATGATTACATTTTGCAATCAAAGGGTCAGAAGCACATCAAATAAGGAACAACAAGTAGAGAAGGACCTCTTGAATTTATTTTGACATCCATTTCATAAACATGTTTTTCTTTTGTCAAAAATATTCAGTAAAATTGGCAATGAGACTGACAGAGAACACTAGCAGCATTTGTCAGTCAAATTCAAGGGCAGTCAAAGACCCGAAGACTGTATAGGTATTTGTTTGTTTTCAGTTCAATCAAGTATTTTCTTCAGCAAAGTTAGAAATGGACAGTTGTGGTCCTTCAGGCCTACCAGATGTTCAAGATTTTATCCCAAAAGAATGCCAAAATGAACAGCACCGTGAAGCACAGCAAGTGTGCAGCTACCTCTGTGAGGGGGATGAGCAGACTGCAGCAGCCCTCCTCTCGACTGCAGAAGCACATGTAGCTGTCAGAGGCATAGAGCGTGCCGGCCGTGTGACAGCGGCTGTGGGGGGTCCACAGAGAGCACTCCACTACTTCATGCAGCCTCTCTCGCCGTGGCAGTCGGAACAGCGCCAGGAAGTATTCCTTTTGAGCATGCTCCTCCAGCACTCTGCGCACACACACACAGTGAGGAGGGAGAGAGACAGGGCATGCTTAGGTCCTTGTTCTTAACTTTCATTTACTAAAAACAGTTGGATATAACATGCTGGTTCATACATAACAATGCATAATGGAGATACTAGCCAATCAGATGTTCCGTACGATTATAAAAAAATTAAAAAATTAAAGTCAACATAAAATGCACTACACTTAAGAGTGTCACATTCTAAGACACATCAGCAGCCCTGTAACAGGAACATGTGCCACCCTCCCTGCACTGTAAACCACAGGCCAGCCATGTCCACTCTGTATGGCAGACCCCAGTCTCAGCTCTGTGCTCTCACAGACCTCTTGGTGATGTGCGCAGGCTGCTGCAGGTCCTGGTCCAGCTCAAAGCCCTCATTGTCCAGCAGCCGTCGCAGTGTGATGTCAGCCAGCTGCACCATCATCTGGAAGGCCTCCTCTATGCTCAGGAACATGGAGAAATCTCTCTGGCGGCTCCTCGTGGTCACCCGGATCGCGTCCGTCATGAAGCTGGGGGAGGCTCGCTCCAATCTGGTCACGTCTGCCCAGGGGATGACCATCTTCACTGCATCGGGGAAGACACCAACACCACACTCTTCCTCAGACTGCAAATACATGGACTACTCTGTAAGCTATATAAACAATAAAACTTCTGGCTTCATTAGATAAGATTAGCAGGATTTTTGGAACAGGTATTTGCTCCTTTTACTGTACATCTTCACATTTAGCAATACAGTTTGAACCCAAATGGCAGCATCTCGTCACAGTTTGCTCTGCACAGTAAGAGAACAGTGCCTGGGAGCTGAAAGCAGAACTGGACAGGACTGTGGGCTGACCTTCCTTGCCCAGCAGGAAGGAGTAGAAGGCCAGGTGATTGATGCTGAGATACAGCCAGCCCTGCCGGGGGACCCGCCCCTTCCAGCAGCAACAGGAGTAGTAGGTGACCAGCTTCTCAGAGCTGGGCAGGCCAAACCGCATCTCGAATTTCAGCAAGGCCTCTCGGAACTTCTCTGGGTCTTCCTCCTGGACTGCTTGTCTACTCCTCACCTCCTCTGCTATGAGCCCCTGTGGGAAGATTACAGGCACTTAAATGTTTGGCCCTGAAGACCTGATGACGTGAGAGCATTCATGCATGGGAACAGAATCTTAACAGGCTAAACTCCTCCCCCAAGCATTTCCTCTGAAATCTAATCCCAGACTCTCCCCTAGAATCCTCTAGGTCAGTGGTTCCCAAACCAGTCCTGGGGGACCCCCTACCCTGCTGGTTTTTGTTCCAACCAAGCTCTCAATTACTTAATTGAACCCTTAATTGAACTAATAATTTCCTAAATCAGAGACTTTTAATTATTTTAAACAGTAGGGGTTTTAAGTTATATAATATAATATATATAATATAGAATTATATTAAAAAACGTACTGAAGAAACAACTATTTGTATTAATTTAAAAAGTAAAATCTAAGCAGATTGTTACTTCAATTAAGTAATTGAGAGCTCGGTTGGAACAAAAACCAGCAGGGTAGGGGGTCCCCCAGGACCGGTTTGGGAACCACTGCTCTAGGTGGAAGGCATCAGTACCACAGTGCCCACTTTGTGAGAAAGCTGGTCTGGGTCCTACCTTTACTTTGCCTTTGACAAAGCTGGTGATGTCATCCTTGTTTTCGAACACTGACAGAGTGTGGAGGAGGTTCAGAACCAGCCACTCCCAGTGCCGGTTCACCTCCTCCGCAGTGGCACCTTCCAAAACAAGCACAGGGCGAAAGTGTTACTGCACAAATACATGTTAAGTGATTGTTAGAGCTTTATTTTTAAATATCAATTAAATTAATTTATTCACTTTTGAGATTAAGGAGAAAACTATGTTATAGGAGGATGGGCTTACTAATCTCCCTTATTTCGGTTAGGGACTAGGACATAGCAGAAACCGATCCAAATGGAAAATATGCACTACATCTTGCACAACTTGCAATATGACATTTATATAGACAAGTCTGTCTGTTTTGTAAAGGAATGGCTGAGGGACACAGCCTGGTTATGGGGATGCAATGAACTTACCGCTGGCGATGGCCCAGCTGACTTGCGACCCTGGGACCTGCAGAAGAATGCGGAAGGGGGCGACACGGGCATTGGAGTCCAGCACGGTGTCCAGAGCTCCGACCAACAGGCCTGCGGGAGAGCACAGAGCATGGACACGTCAGGGGGTCTACAGCAAACACATTAAGACACACGCCTGTACCACACAGGAGCAGCTCAACTGCAACAGGACTTGACAGGAAGAGAATGAAATCTGACTCTTATTAAATAGATGCTGTAAAGCCAGCCTAGGGTCAATTACAATCGCTGTGCTGTACTTTGATCAACGTTATCCGGTCACACTCTTATTTTCAACCACCACAGATCAAAGCCACTACCAGAGCTCCTTCTGCTGACCGCATATACATTAGGAAGCAGTCTCAGTAGCTGTCTGCTGGCAACATGAAGTTACCTTTCCCTAGCTTGCCAATCTGGCCACCAAATATCTAGCAACAACTGTTTTAATGACTACATTTGAGCTCTTCATTTTCATAACTCCTCCGACACTAGATTTGAGCAGATCATCATTATAAAATAAGTGTTCATGGCCACATCGGTTTGAATACAATACAAATTGTTCAGAACAAATATAAATCAGTGTTATTGTAAGCGTCATTATGAGCAAGATTACTGCTGTAATTGTAAAGGTAGCTTTGTTACAAGATTTGTTGCTTGCTAGCTAATCTCACAAGAGGCCATTAAATCCACCCAAAAACACTAACTAGAACTGGCTTGTTCTTGCTGTACACTTGGCTGAACTCGTGCAATGATCAGCTGTCAATACTGCAGCTGTGCAAAAGGCCAAATTATTTCCTACCGCTTCATATGCCAACAGTTGCAGAAGTTGAAGCAATAGTGAAAGGAGTCACACTATCTCCCAGCATCCCCAACAGCTTTCACTACAGCTCGACTCTGTAACTAGACACAGGCTGCTGCTACAGATGGCTGAGGGGAAGATATCAAGTACAGTGCAGGATTTGTACAATGCTAGGAAAAGCAGGCAGCAGGGCACACTGTGAGACAATGAAGCCATTTCACATCACTACAGTAGTTCTTTTTAGAATTAATCAGGGTCATGTTTTCAGGGTTTAGTTATTGCTCCATCTAATGTATCAGTTATAATTCATTCACAGACCAACTGTTAAACAATAACCTCCTGTTTCATTTTAACCACTGTTTCCCTTTTTTAGGGCCTTCTGGTGAATAATTTTATTCCCTCGTGATAATATTTCAGGGGCTTACAACAAGTCTTATAAATGGATAGATCAGACTTTTCAGTTTTCTTACAGACCCCTGTACAAGGTAAGGATAGCCTGTGTATATAAAACAACCTTAAATATAAAATGATGATTCCGACTGACTTTTGAGTTTACAGGCAGTGGGAGATTATGTTTAAGAACACAGAGGATGGCCAAGATTCAAATCTGGATTCTTCTGTACACAACCATGCATGAGTACTGAATGTAAATTACCAGGGACATGCAAATAACCAGATCTTGGATTTTTGCTCGTGTTCTGCAATATTTAATATACTCTTACACAATAATGGAGTACCGATTGTAATGCGAGTCTCTCACACACTCAAATCGGTGTTGAGAATCTCAGAGTGGAACACGTATGAAAGTATGATACGTAACCACCTGAAGTCTTGCTTTAGAAAGTCAATGTTAAGGAAGAGGAAGTTGACTTTGGTTAATTATAAATCTAGAGACCTATACAGTGGTTTCAATACTGACCTACAATCCACCTTGTTTTCCACAATTTATAAATATGCTCAGTTATGTAAATGTTTTTAATCAATATTCATTAATTCCACTATTGATTGGGGTGCGTAAGGTTCTGTTTAAACTAAGCAGCAGATGAAAGAATATCACAATTTACATGTCAAGAAATTAAAGAACTTGTGGTATTTACATTTGCAACAGATTAAACCCAACCAGATTCACAATCACATGTAGACCAATGTGCAACAAACCAAACTAAGCATTTCTGCACAAGTATTTATCAGCTATTTCTGTCGTTTTCTCACTTCCCCTGAAACAAAACTCCTCACTATAGTCACTAACACTTCGGACAGCTACATCCTTTGCGTTTCAAACGCCCCCATAACACATCTGACACTGCAGCGCAGCTTGTAGACTGTAGAACATGCTCTTTTCTTAGCACCCAGGCAAAATCAGAAACTATTTTTGCTCACCTGTGAAATCAAGAAAATGCAGAACTCACCAAACCATGTGTTAGAAAAGTGACTTCCAATTCATATTGTAAAGTGATACCATTTGTATTTGTCAACAAAAAAAAGCTTGATTCCGTTTTCTAAAATTATGAAGATAGGCCCTAGAATGAGTGTCTCAAAAGTGGATCACAAAAGCAAAAACAGCACTTCAAAGTTTAGGGCAGGCAATAAACGTTTTAGGGCTACTATCTGTCCTCAGTGTAGTGTTACTTGCTGTCCTCCTTGCCAAAAGACACGCCCGTCTCAGCCTTTGTTATCTCAACTACTGTTAATTTAAACATACAAGTTGTCTTGCACAATCCATGTTTTCTTCACAGCAGTATGCAATTTCACCCTCTAAAACCGTTGCATGGTTACAATTACAATAGATTTTCTTTTATCTAAGAAGAACCCAGTTTCATGTAACCCATTTGTTGATATGTTCAGTTAGAAACATACCAGAAATCTGTGTCACATTGTTTTTAGTTTTGTTTTTTTTCCCCCATTTTCTAATGTTGTGAGGAAAAACCCTGTTGGTATCCACAGATGATCTGCTTTACATTCTTGTGAAGGGTTGTTTTTACTAAATATAAAGCCAAATATTTTCAAAGATGAATTCCACAATAGTCTGTAGACAGAAGATATAGACTACATTCATATCATTATTGAACGTAACCAATAAAACATTTAATAGCCTACACTGCATATAATTGCAGTTTGTTTC
Organism: Amia ocellicauda; assembly: GCF_036373705.1. Classification (NCBI taxonomy): domain Eukaryota; kingdom Metazoa; phylum Chordata; class Actinopteri; order Amiiformes; family Amiidae; genus Amia; species Amia ocellicauda. The sequence goes on from NC_089855.1 coordinate 17,631,712, forward strand.
AGGGTGTTTTTCTATTATTATTATTATTATTATTATTATTATCATCATTATCATTGATGTTGAAAAGGGTACAATATGATAAATATAGATTATTAAACTACACACAAAAAAATGTTCAACAAAAAATCACAGATACTGTACGTACTATTAAAATCAATTAAATTGTAAAAAATTAAAATGCTGGGGGGGGGGGGGGCAGTAAGTCTATTAATCCTTTCAGTTTTAATGATTGGGATCAAAACCTTTTATCTTTCTAAACAAAAACAAAAAGCATGCACATATTAATAGCTAACTATTTTTTGTTGGTAACTCATTAGCTACCTTAAGTGTAAATACCATGCAACCTGTACTGACGGACCTTAGCTTTATTTATGCATGCTTTATAGGAAACGTGCACGGTCTTTAAATCTGTACAGCATACGTACAGATCTTGCTTGATTGAAATGCATAGGTAAATCTTACATAAAACCTGAAACTGCCCAAGCAAGCAAAAGCTTTTTTTTTCTAATCCTTAAAGTCGGCAGACTGCTCCTTACCTGTGAATTTCCCCCCGGAGTCTCCATGTCCCCTCCTGCGCTGCAGAAGGAAATACGTGTTGGATTTCTCTGTCACCCAAAGCTTCAGAGCATTTTTAAGCAGAACCTCCTCGGGATTCAACCACATTCTCCAGCCAACAAAACAGACATGGACATACAAATATCACTCGTAATGTGCACAGTACGCGCACGCAAGCTCGTATGGCGTTAAATTTCAGTTACGGATGAAAACAAGTCTCCGGATCATCCATGATCAGTTTCCAGCGCCCCGCTTTACGTGCTGGAGTCATAATTGTCCCCAATGTAAATACACAGCGCATCTGACTTCCGCATTTGTCCAGCCTATCCCACAGTTCCGCGGGGGCAGAGGAAGTGTGAGCCCCCTGCCCCTGTGATGGGCAACTGCGGGATTTATACTTGGTGTTTTGTGATGTCGAGATTTAAGGGAATAGGAAAATAAAAGCCATGAAAACGGTATTAATGCCCGTTTCTGATTCGAGTGACTGTCGCTGAATGGGCTGTTTTAACACCTCCAGCTCCAACTGTCCATACAGCTGTTTGTCCATGTGTGTTCTTGGTGATCGTGGAAGAGTTGGTATTGTGAATCTTTCTATAGCTTATAACGAAACATTTTATTGTATTGCAAGATAATGATCAGAAGAGAGGTGCCCAAACCAGACACCAGGTCTTATTTTCATTGCAGCCAAACTTATTATTATTTCTTTCTTTTGTAATGCCCTCATTGCGTTGAAAAATACTGGGCTTAAGAAGCTTATGTTGTTGCCAAGACATTGAGAAAACACAGTCCTGCTCAGTCTGTCCTCAGCTCATTAAACTGCTCTCTCCAACCTGTCTGAGCAACCCTCAAGAGACTGGCAATCAATGATGCGTAGACACAGGCACCTTGGATACACTCATTACATTGTATTGTATCAAACACTGCCATTATAACCATTATTAATTCTTTAAGAGCTCAATTGCCACCTGACACCTGGTCATAAAGCTCACCTAAATGAGAGGTCACCTGGTACAAGGTTAATGCTGTCCTAATGCCAAAGTATCCTAGTCAGAGCTTGAATTAATTACAAAAGGGGAAAAAAAAAAACCTTATCAGACAAATATTTCAAATTGTTATAAAGGGTTTGATTAGCCAAGGTGAAAGAAAATCAAAAGATGCAGCCCCCGCCCCCCAGAACAGGACTGGGAAAACCTGGTTTAAAAAGTATATTTTCCAAAATTGATTACACATTTGATCAGCCTAATGCAAACGACTGACTCCAGTGTAAATGCTGCACTGCCGCTCTCTGGTTTACACACCTCCCCCATTGTAACTGTGAATAGTTGTGAGCACCTTTCACTACAGCCGTTTACTCTACCTATTTTTAACCAATGTTTTGCATAGTATTTGTGTTTGTATGCAGTCTGGTTGTCAGTTATAATGGACTGGTACACCAAGGCCTTGTATATAAATCTGCAACCCCCGAAAGGTCGTGCGTTAGCCTTTTCATACAATAATGTGCTAGCGCTGATGTGGTTGTGACCTTGACCACATACTAAAAATGTATCTGTAAGTCAGTCAGTGAATACAAGCTTTCCATCTATACTGACAAATAACGATTAACAGTAATTGCTATAACTGGGAAGCAATGTCAGTGATATTCATTGGATCAGGGATCATAATGACCCATGTGTTACTGCAGACCAGAGTGGTTGTAATACTCCAATGTATATTTTATCTATGCTTCCTGTAAACAAATAATAACACAAAAATCAACAACATAATAATAGGAAACACTGTAATAGGCCTATTCATGTTTAAAATATATTAAACTTGTCTTACCACAATATGTTTTTCTACTTGACTATAAGTAATATTATAGTTGGATTATTTGATCATTGTCAGACATAGTTTTCTGAATTTCCCCTCTAATAAATCTTATACTAGTACTTGGACGTTTTTATTCTGCTCTGTCTTATTCTAATGTCGTGTACACAGTCGTGGGAAACAACATGTAGGCCTATATTGTAATAAATGTCACAGTGACCATATTCTACAGGATTTATTAAATTGTAAAACAGAAAATGAAAAAGTGGCGTGCATATCAGCTCTTACACATATATACTAAATAAACGATAAGAACATATTTCACAGCCTAAAACTTTAATGTGCCTTTAATGTGCCTTTGTAAATTTATTACAATATTAAAATAGCTCAAAAAGACCCCCTCTGGACATATATGAGCTACTAAAAAATGTTGTTCATTGTGATTGACTAGAGCTGCAGAAACTGTTACAATGTACAACAATCAGAACACTATTATTAAGGAATAACCAAAGGGAAGTGTAAGAAAAGAGAAATATAAACGTTCATAATCTGCAATTATCAAGGATATTTGTTTCTCCCACCAAAGAAAGTCACAAGGTGGTGTCCATCAGATTGTGTGACGTTTATTTACAACTGCTATGTCTCCTCCTGCTCAGTCGCAGCTGCTGTTTCTACATATGGATCGGCCGGTCTCTCTCCTAATAAGGACATTGTTAGGAGGCAGACGGGAAACTGGTGTCACATCTATAGTCGTCCCCACAAATACGCTTTTATGTTAGGATACAAAATCTAATTGCATACGATATCGCATTATTAGTGTATACTCATTAGTGGTATTTAGTGCTTTAAAAATATTATATTGTCGAGAGAAAGGGGGTGATTTAAACAAGAAGAGATGTTGGGCGGAACTAAATGCGTGGTATCCGTCGGACACTTGGGACGGGCGGACTGCGCACTTCCGTGTGTCTAGGTGGGGTGTCAACGTGATTTCATTCGGAGCTTCTGATAGAAAGAGAAAATGCAGGTATATTCTGAATAATTTGGAAATAATTAAGCAAATTGATATATTTTTAGTATTGTCTGCTTGTTAAAGTATTTAACTAAAGTAATGAGTGCAACTAATTATATAATGCTTTGTGGTTTAAAATACATGAACTGAAAGTTTCTGATGTCCATAAAAGGAAATGTAGAAAACGTATAGTTTGGTTAGTCTTGGGATATGTTTCTTTGTGTCATGTTTACTGTGTTATATTAAAGATTTAAGTTGATAAAATGAGGCTCTTAACATCTGCTAACAAACCCGTTATTCAAAGTAATACAAGTTCTGTACTGATGGGTTTCGATTTAATAGTTAAAACAAGCAAAACTGAAATGGAAATGAAGCATCACGTTCTGGCAGTACTTTTCTATTGTGCCAACAACAGCTGGGTTTCTGATTTGTTTCTTCAGGATCCAAATGCAGACACGGAGTGGAATGACATCTTGCGGAGGAAGGGCATCCTGCCTCCAAAGGAGAAGCCGGTTGAGGAAGAGGAAGATGAGGAGCATGTGTCACAGCAGCAGTCAGTGGGTGAGTTCCAGCACATTTCTGCGTGTGAATATTTTGGAAGATTGCATTGTCCTGTAGTCACTTCAGTCTTACTGCTCAGGCTGTACCATGAGATCACAAAGTGATGTCTGTGTGGCAGGAGACCTAATATTTGTATTAACATTTGCAGAGAGGAGACACAAAATGAAATTGGATTACACTGCATTAATTATTCTGTCAATTAAAGAGAAAATACGTTTTTTTTTTTTTAACTATATACTGTTTTGTCCAACAGTGAAAACCTATGAGGACATGACTCTGGATGAGCTTGAGGAAAACGAAGATGAGTTCAATGATGAGGACGAGCGAGCCATTGAGATGTACAGGTCTGTATATCAGCATGGTTTACCTCCAAAGAGTAGACATGGTAAAAATAACATTGTTCACACCTAGCAGGGGTTGTAAGATCTCTCACTATCAAGGTTGCTTATACTATTTTTATTCATATATATATATGTGTGTATATATATATATATATATATATATATATATATACATACACACACAATACAAAAATAATTATTGAAAAAGAGATTAAATGTATAGTCATAGTGTAATCAGTTATGTAGCTGTACCAGAGCAGTCATCTGCACAAACTGAAATGTATGTAAGTACATTTATTATTTAGGAATTATTAGATTTTCTGCTTTACACTTAATTCATGTTTATTTTTCAGTCTGTATTTAAGGATTAACTTTTCTAATTTTCCTGTTTTCAATATTTTCAGACAACAAAGGCTAGCTGAGTGGAAAGCTAAGCAGATCAAAAATGCATTTGGAGAGTTAGTGGAGATCTCTGGTCAGGATTATGTACAAGAAGTAAACAAAGCTGGCGAGGGGATCTGGGTTGTGCTGCATCTTTATAAAACAGGGTATGTTCACTGTCATCTTTAGTATTCTATTAATTAACAACACGATGTGTAAAGGCAATGTCATTGTGTCGTATTTTTTTTTTGTTAACAAAAATAAAGTGAAGAGACAGACTCACAGACAAAATTACCTCATGAGGAAGTCTTGTTTCTGAAATGGCTACATGTTACATGTGATATTGGGAATAGTTTGATTGAGCCAAATACTGGCTAATTAGTCTATATTCTGAACATCACACAAACCTAGAAAAGCATAAAGTGTACAATGAAATGGAAATGGCCGCAGAGTCTGATTGAGTTTACTGAAAGGCTTGGATTTCATTTCTCGCTGCATTGTTTATTATTTAAAAAACATATCCAACATTCAACCTTGCAATAGGATTTTGTTATTTTTGGTTTGGTAACCCTGGTCTTTCTGTACATTTTCTTTCAGCATCCCTCTCTGCACCTTAATAAATCAGCACCTAACTGAGCTTGCAAGAAAATTCCCACAGACAAAATTTCTCAAGTCAATCTCCACAACCTGTATACCCAATTACCCTGACAGGAATCTGCCCACTATATTTGTGTATCTTGAAGGTGATATGAGGGCACAGTTTATTGGACCACTGCTCTTTGGGGGCATGAATTTAAAAATAGAAGGTAAGTTAATGTTATCATTAACATATTTCAAAAGTGTCTCAATCTTTTAAACTAAAACCAACTTATTTCTACTTTGTACATAGACATATTTTTAATGCTCAATGTATAATGTATAAATGAGTGCATTTTAAGGACCAGTATTAGTATTAATGATGCCCACCTGATGTGAAAATCCCCTTGCAAACTACATGTACAGCACTCCTGTACTTCTCTGCAAAAATAGCTTCCTGTGGAAATAGTGTTGTAGGATCTTAAATATAATGTTGCTAATTTATTTAATTTATTTCTGAAGAACTGGAGTGGAAACTTTCAGAAGCTGGGGCTGTGAAGACAGACTTGGAGGAAAATCCTAGGAAACAGATTGAGGATAAGTTGATGTCATCAATCAGATGCTCTCTCCCAACAAGAAAGGACATCGACTCAGACGAAGATTAGTTACTGAAGGCTCTGAAGCCCATCGTTGGTGTTTCCACCCAGTACAATGTTGACCTATTTTGCATGTTTTCCTTCTGTGTGGTGTATCCGCATCACCTAGACACTCTCCACGGACTGGCCTTGTCTCCGAAGAGAGGCGTCTACCAGGGTCTTCCTTCTGGATAGGATGCACATCGATGTTATGAGGGATGGGAGGATTTCACACTGACCTCATGAGCTGAAACATCATGTCATATTTGGAAATCCTGTGTATTTTTTTAAGATCAATGTCTTTTTAAGAAAAAACTAATGTTACTATTAAAATAATAATACTGTAAATAATACCATTCTTCTCTGGTATGTGATTTTTAATTCTTCAACATAAAAATGAAGATCAGGTAATCCAAATAAAAAAGGTAGAATATTTGCACCATTATTTGTATTATTATTGGTGTTTCAGAAATGTGCTCAGGCAAGAAAATACATGTTTTTCATTTTTTGCTGTAAATAGCTTCAAGCAACATGTCTTTTATTGAATAAGCAAACAAATACTCTTAATATGATTCTGCAAACCATCCAAAGGCAATAATCTAAATAAAAAAAATTTGACAACCTGGAACTCAGGGGAGAAAAC